>NC_136419.1:41597500-41680000 GCF_052625555.1 Lactuca saligna
CAACCTAAAGATTATTTTATAAATAGTTAAAAGTGGTAAATTGTAGCGTCTTTCTAATAATGATTGTAAGTTGGTTAATAAGGTTAAATAAATATCAAACCTAAAGTGTAATCATAGATAGACTAAATTTTAATTTTAAAATAATATCTTTACTTATATTTATAAAGTTATGCCTTTAAATTTTAACATATTATACTTAATTTATTAGATTTAAAATGTTATTGCATGTAAACCATTATCAGTTTAAAGCTACAACTTTTGAACAGTTTGGATAAAATACTTAAATTGTTAATTTAAATATAACATTATAGTATCAACTTAAATACAAAATTCAGTTCCACTAAAAAAACCAAATAATATTTGTAAATAGTTAAAAGTGATAAATTATATTGATAAATGCAAAAACTAAATTGTAATATCAGTTTAACTAAAATATTTCCGAAATATATTTATATAATCGTTAAAAAATTTCAAATAAGTAGCTTAAAATAACTTATAATAACAATAGTTAAAAATAACTCTATATAAATGATTATATTGTTACATTAAAAATCAAAAAATAATGTGTGATGTTTTAAATAATTATAGTGATAGAAATTAAAACATTAAGCAAATAAATTTTATAAAATTAGTTAAAAATAACAACAACTATAAGTAATATTAAACTATATATAATATTTAATTTTAATGATGTGTAACTTGCGAGTAGAAGTCATTCAAATGATTAAGATTATAACGTTATAATAGATGTATATATTATCATATAATTCAAAATAATCAATATATTATATCAAATTAATACACGAATTATTATATCAAATTTAACAACAACGTTAGTGTTATATTTAAAAATATATATATTTGTAAAGATTTCAACTATATAGGTGTTTCTGCGCATTACAATGTCAACTCAAATATAAATTTCAGTTCCATTTAAAAAACTAAAGAATGTTTTGTAAATAGTTAAATGTGATAAATTGTAGTGATAAAAGCAAAAACTAAATTATAATATCAATTTAACTAAAATATTTCTTAAATATATTTTTATAATCGTTAAAAGTTTCCAAATAAGTAGCTTAAAATAACTTACAATAACAATAGTTAAAAACAACTCTATATAAATGATTATATTATTAGCTTTAAAATAAAAAAATCAATGTTTGATGTTTCAAATAATTATAATGATAGAAATTAAAACATTAAGCAAATAAATTTTAAAAAATTATTTAACAATAAAAATAACTATAAATAATATCAAATCATATATTATATTTAATTTTATTCATGTGTAACTCGCGGATAGAAGTCATTCAAACAGTTGAGACTATGAAGTTATAATAAACGCATATATTATCATATAATTCAAAATAATCAATACATTATATCAATTTAGTTTATACAAATTATTATATCAAGTTTAACAACAACGTTATTGTTATATTTAAAAAACCATATATTTATAAAGACTTCAACTATATAGGTGTGTTTGCGCAACGCGCGGGTATTCGTCTAGTATGTATATATATATATATATATATATATATATATATATATATATATATATATATATATATATCCCTATACTAATAAAAGAGTAGTCATTTGCCATGTGTCATCATATTAGACCTCTTAATTAATGTATTGCCACTTGTCAATCTATTAGTCCTTCATTTTAAATTTATTAGACCTTCTCATTAATGTGATGTTATTTGTCAATATATTTATTCTTTATTTCAAATTTAAATATAAATTTAAATTTTATATTATTGTTATCATTAATTCACAAATAAAAAATGTTTAATATATATTAAAAATTAATTTTACATATTTATTTGAATCAACGATTATAATTTCACATAACTAATAAAAAATATCTTTTAAATTAATAATTTATTTAAAATAACTAATTAATAATTTTGAGTTTTTATTATAAAATTTTAATTAATTTTATAACCGTGGTTCCCACGGATTATAAACCAGTGTATATATATAAGAGTAGGATCAAATGAGAACACCAAAAAGGTTGAGAACGCGAGAACAAAGTATATTCATTTGCGATTCCATATGTTCATTTGTGGAGAAATGATAAATTTTTACGCCTTTAATTTCAATTGAAGAGAAAAAACATATTCATGTTGATTATGCGTAAAAATTTATCATATCTCCACAAATGAATACACGAAATCACAAATGAATATACTTGTTCTCGCGTTATCAACCTTTTAGGTGTTTTCATTTGATGTTTTTCCTATATATATATATATATATATATATATATATATATATATATATATATATATATATATATATATATATATATAATATTCATAGGTAAATAACAATAAACATAAAAGTATCTAATGATTGCCCGTAGGTGGTGATTAAGATGTGAATGATCATCAATAATATCAAATCCGAAGAAATATGATGTGAATATTGACTAGTAATTAAGCAAGATTATAAAAAACGATTGATGGTAGTTAGTCGGTCGATCGAGTCAAGGGATTAAACGACATAGGGAATTAACCGGAGATGTGAAGAGAACCAAAAAAACTAATGTCGATTCAGTGAAAGAAAGTAGAGACTAAGGTGTTTGTTTTTTCGAAGCGGAAACACCTAAAGTCTGCGGACCACATCAACAACCTTCTACAGTAGAACAAGTGGACCAAACGGTTGCAGAGTATAATAAAAAAGTTGTTTGTTTTTTTAAATTTGCAGATTGTTGTAATTAACTGAAATTAACTATACAATATTTAAAAATAAATATAAATCAATATTTTATTTGGTTTAATCATATATATGGTAATCAAATAAAAAATCATTTTGATGATATGATTTTTAAAAATGTTTATATAAATTAAGTAAACATACTATTTGCTAAATAACAATAAATAAAATTATTAATTTAGCGAAAAATATGTTCATTTTTTTAATTTTTGAAGACACTTATTATTTTTACGGTTAACTTCAATTAATTTGATAATTTTAGTGATTAACTTCTTAATTTATTAATATTTGGTTATGGACAATGTAACACAAAAAATGTTCATATAAAATTTACGAAATGATTTTAAAATCATTTGAAATTACGTAAAATATACTCGAATTGTTTATAATATAATTCATAATATTATTAATACAATAAACATGTTGGAAAAAAAACAAATCCATGTTGAATAATTTAACTTAAGAAAAAAGAGAAGCCATTGGAAGATGGTCTAGTGTGTGTCACGCATCACACGCGTAATAATTTTTAAGTCAGAAATCTTCTAAAAAACAAACAACTACGAAATGCCAAATGGTACGGATGTGTTGTGTGAAGCAACAATAAGTGGTCAGAAACAGTTTTTCTGAAGAAAAAAAAATCCCCAAAGAAACCTGATAAGAAGTGTGAATTAGGACTTTTTGTTTACCGTTTTGGCTTTAAGTTTGAATTTTTTTCGTTTCTTATTGATTGTTTACCTTTTTTAATTTTGTTGATTATTTTATTAATATATGACCTTTCAATTTTCTTGACAAGTTTTTATCCATTAGGACTAAGGTCGGCTAGGATGACATATTAGCACTAATCTTAAGCAGTTGGAGAACGCCTAGTGTCTATGTGTCATTAATTAGCCAACTAGACCGGTTTTTACAAGTCTGATATTAAGTATATTGGCCATTCATATGTGAATTACCAATCAGAAGTAATCATTGGATATTGTAAGGTATATAAATATATATATATATATATATATATGTGTGTGTGTGTGTGTGTGTGTCTATGTGTGTGTGCGCGCGTGTGAGTGTGTCTATATATATATATATATATATATATATATATATATATATATATATATATATATATAAAGCAAAAAAAATCACTAATATAAAGCCTAGATGGAATTCTCTAATACAAAGAAGGATCAAGACAATTCTTTTCTTCAGAAAATAGCGGAATCCTAAAAGCCAAGACTAATAAGGTGTCATCCAAGCAATGTATGATTAAAACATATCTTGCACGAGTTAAAGAAAACTTGACCAAAAATTTTGATCAACCTAAATCTATAAAACCAGACAACTCAATAGTTTCAAATGAATATGAGAATCGGTTTCAATGCTTAACTGGTGAATCTCAAATGGAGTATTTATTGACTCGGTAATCTCATACTTTATAACAATCATAAAAGAATCATTTTATATATAATTTAACCTCTATTTTAAATTTGAAATTTTAATTTACTTTAATCACTTCACGTCTTCATACTTTTATACTTTCCAGATCCTTTCATAATATACTATATTATGAAAGGATCTGGAAATTATAAAGTATGAGGACATGATATGATTAAAGTAAATCAAAATTTCAATTT
This sequence comes from Lactuca saligna, assembly GCF_052625555.1. Lineage (NCBI taxonomy): Eukaryota > Viridiplantae > Streptophyta > Magnoliopsida > Asterales > Asteraceae > Lactuca > Lactuca saligna. The sequence goes on from NC_136419.1 coordinate 41,601,853, forward strand.
TAAAATAAGTAAATCAAAATTTCAAATTTAAAACACAAGTTAAATTATATATAAATTGATACTTTCGTGATTATTATAAAGCACGAGATTACCGAGTCAACAAATATTGTCCCTTAAAAACGTCATCTGTTGGCAAAACCCCAAGCCCACTTATGACTTATAGTTACCATACTGTATAATTAGTCCCGAAAGATTAGTATGTATATATATAGGGGTTGAATCAATAGAAAATGAACACATCACTATAGTTACTTTTACATCAAATTACAAAAACACTCCCTATGGTTTAGAATATTTATCCCTAATATAATAACCATCCTCAATTGTAAACAAAACTCACAACCTCCCTTTATCTCACAACTGTTAAATGCTTCCCCATTCCATCTATATATGTTCACTTTTGTTTCCGGATCCATTAACTTACCAGAAAAACAAAGCAAATGAAAAAAAACTACGGACCGGTATCTCCATATGCACACGTCTGTATCATCGGTATTTCCTTATGTATACATCGTATCGTTGGAGATGTTTAAGTAAAACATACCAACAACTCTACAATTCATGATTTCACATTCTTCATTCCAACTAAGGTTGAAAAAAAAGAGCATTCATCGCTGAAAATATAAGGATTGAAAAGATTTATGAACACCGCCTCTGAACCTCTCTCATCGGAAAATAAACCACATGGAATCCAACCAAACCAGGAAAAAAAATTTAAAATCAAATCTAAAATCAAAACGAGACTCAATTTCATTCAAACCATACAATCAAACCAGAAATCAAAAAATATAATGAGTCTCCCATTAAAATGATTTCATCCAAACAAACCCTAGATAACACCTTGACTAACCAATTTCTTCTCGTGTTGGAGGATGAAGAAAAGGGAGGCGATGAATATTGTTCAATTTCAATCTTGGATTTTGCTTTCACAAAACGAATTCAACAAAACCGTTATTCAAATCTTTTTCAGAAAACCTTTCATGGTTTCGGACATTCGAATGTCACTCATCTTATATGTATAGTAAAACGTCCATACACCGCCTGAATTTTTCAATATGTACTCAAGGTTTCAGGCGCCGATTGTAATGGATGGAGGAGAGAGCAAGGTCGAACAAAGAGGTAGTTTCGTAGAGTAAAGGAGAATAATGGGGTGTTTGGCTTTAGCTTTTGAGAAAATTCATTTTAGGAAAAGATAAAAGATAAAGATGTTTGGTAAAAGCAAATTTAAAAGCTACTTTTGGATTTTAGATATAAGGAAAATGAACTTTTTGGAAAAGTCAGGAAAACCTGACTTTTTGCAACTTTTCCAAAAAGGACTTTTGACCTCTAAAAACTAAGGGGTTATTTGATATATATCTAACTAAGTCAGGTCATACGTATCGGGCTGACTCGGTCAGTTGAGATTGTTTGTTAAACCGATTTTGGATGGCTGACTGGATAAGAGAAATTTGAGCGAGAAAGCTTGAGAACAATAGATGACTGAGAATTTTTCCTAATCTACCCTTGCCCTATAATTTCTTTCCAACGCCTCCGAAAAGATACCATCTCCTCCTTTTTCAGCGACAACCAAGATCCTTTAAGATTTACGATTTGAGCCTGCCCCCCACCAATCAACACCCCTATTCTCATCGCTCATCAGGTACGTTGATCTTCTCTTCTTTCACTTACGTTTCTTTTTTTTTCCAATATTTTCTGCCATATTCATCTTCTCATCACTCATTAGGTACCTTGTTCTTCGTTAAACTCTAAAAATTTCTCAATAAAGTTAAGCAATGTGCTGAATTCCATCATATATCTTTTTTTTAGACTTGTGCTCAATTTCAAGGAGGTTAGAAAGGATAGGTTCAATTTCAACCTGCTGGTAAGGGATGGTCGATTGCAACCTACTGGTAAGTCTAATTTCATATTTTGTTTTATAAATCTATGTTTATAATCATAAAAAAAGTTTGTTGGTAGTGCTATAACAGATGACTGATGCGGAATTGGAAAATTCTTAAAGTCACAAAACTTTTAAGCTTTTGGAGCTCCTGATGCATGCTATATGTTTGATAAAATGCATAAATCAATATTTAGAGTTTATTAATATGTGTACAAGATACTGTTATATATTGAACTCCTTATGGTGTTACCTTGTTCTTCACTGAATTCTAAAAATTTCTCAATGAAGTTTTATGTACAGAATTCGCAAGGGTAATCTTGCAAAGAAATTTCAAACATCATTCAAGGATAACGATGCAAGCTTCATTTTGTTCTATACATCTATAGCATAGTTCTTTGTATATCCTATTTTCTCTTTCCCCATGTAAAATTTTCAATGTAATCTGATACTTGATATAAATAATTAAGGTGTTTCTTGATCCAGATTCTCACTTGGTTTTATTGTTTTTTATGCTTATATCAAGTCAAATTATTCATCTTTTTGCATTTGTTTGGACACACACACACACACACACACACACACACATATATATATATATATATATATATATATATATATATATATATTAGGAACTCTTATGTCCTTATTCATTACGTTATATTAATGCAATGCACTGTTTATCTTGTGAATAAGAAGCAAAAATTTTGTTACTATATATTATAGATAAGTATCTATTATGTATGTTGGACCTTTGTTGTTGCTATTGCATTTTTTTCGTATGTATTCGGTTTGAAATCAAGTGTCAGATGTATTATCAAGCAGCAGGGTAAAATGGTCATTTTATATCTAGTCAGCACATTCAGTCAGATTTACAATCAAATGACATTGTTTCTTACTCAACCAGAATTTCTTACTCGGACAGACCTTTTCCAATAAGCACTTTTTAAATCAGCAACTATCAAACGGGACCTAAGCCAAACACCCCCTGAAAAGAAGGGTACAGGTCGATTCTTGGTGGGGTTAGGGTTTATGATATGGGTTAGTTTATTTAATGATATAAACGGCTAAATATATAAATTTAATAAAATTATGAGGATGTTTTTTCAAATTTAAATTACTTTTAAAATATATTAGCATGATTAAAGAAAAAACATGTGTCAATTGGTGGTTGGTTCCTAACTTGATGCCCTAGTTATTCATTTTCCATATTATATATATATATATATATATATATATATATATATATATATATATATATATATATATATATATATATATATATATATATATATATATATATATATATATATATATATATATATGGCTTTTTATTTCTAAACTACACCATATAAAATCCATTCTATTTTGACCTATATTAATTAATTTTTATTATTTCCTTTTTAGGCTTTTGTAAAAGGTCTAATCAAATTGTAGCATCTTCCCAATAAATATTATCTCATAAATATTATCTATTTTATTTATTTATTGTATGCATCTTTTTTGTTTTATTTATATATCTTTTTTTTATATATTTAAACATTGGCATATTTTCTTTCACATTCTTTCAACAATAATGATTAAATGGTATATTACTATTTAATTTTTTTTCCATATACATTTTATTATAAAATATTACATTTGCAATAAAAATATAATTATTATTATTATTTTAAAATGGTATGTAGACATATAATTTTTTAATAAGAATAAAGATTTATTTTATACAATAGAAATTTAATTATTGTTTATGCAAAAGAATAGAAAAAGTTTATATGGTTAATGCAATATGAATAATTTTAATATAAAATATTAATATTTTTTTTTCGAAACCAGATTTTATTTTATTTTCATTTATTTTCAAATATGTTTCATAAAATTTGTTTTTATAAGAATATTATTAATATATCTACTTATTAACATTACAATTTTGGACTTCTAAAAACACAACCATTTTTTCTTAATACACATTAAATGACAAGTGATATGTTTTTTTTTATTTTAATATGATGGTGATGTTTCCGTTGAATCGTTTGTACTGTTTGTCATTAAAAAGATTACTTTTTGTTTAATTTAGTTTAAAAAAAGCAAACAAACATTTTTCAAGACATATTTACTTTCTATTTTGTTTTTTTTTTCTAAATTTGGTGTTTATAATCATTTATCTTTTAAAAACATTTAAGATAAAATTTAGAAAATAATAAAGTAAGTAAAATTTTAATTGAATATAAAAACATAATAATAAAGTTTGAAATTTTTTTAATAATTTGTAATGATAAAATAATAAAATTAATAAAGTTAGTATAATGATTAGAAAATATAATGATGAAGTAACAATGTTAGGAGAGAGAGAAAAACGCATTTTAGAAAAACAATATCTAATATATTAGAGTAGGTGTAGAATGGGGTGTTCATATATCAATATGATAACATAATGTATAATGTCATCCATTATACTCACTACTAACCATTATAGTGGTGAGTGTCACATTATCACCACACTCACTACCACTAACCATGGGATATCTATCACTAAACACACCACTTCATTTTAATTTTTTAATTAAATTTAAATAAAAAATACATAAAAGTCATATAATTTAAAAAAAAAAAAAAAAACTAGTTTTCATTAATTTAAAATACCAAATTTCGTTAATTAAAATAATAATAAAAAAATAACATTAGAAATAAAAATTACATTAATTAAAATAAAAAAAATAAAAATAACATTAGAAATAAAAATTACATTAATTAAAATAAAAAAAATAAAAATAACATTAGAAATAAAAATTACATTAATTAAAATAAAAAAAATAACATTAGAAATAAAAAAATAAAAAAATAAAAAAAAATAAAAAAAAAAAAACTAAAACTACCAAGCTTAACTAAAAAAACTATCCCCTATTCCTACGTCGGACTCGAACAGACTCCTTTATCACGAGAAATAGCTCTAAATCTTTGTCACAACTGGAAATTTTGTGTCATGTAATCTATACATTCAAGCTAATGTGAATCAAAAACTTCAATCAAATACATTATACAAGTACTACAAATAGTCATCAAACAATTGGAAAACCCTAGAAGTTCTTGTTAAGTCCATTTTGGACTAGAACTTCCTTATTGGATTCAAATGGACCAATAAGCTTCCAATTGGACTATCATGGGCTTAGAACCCTAATTGGGCTCTAATTGGACCCACATTCATTTATTTCAATATTTTGGGCTAGGTTGAACCTAGAATGAAATAAATTAATGACTATGAACCATAATTAACCTAATTTGACCCTAGCAAGTCATAAAAATCACATTTAAATTGATTTGGACCAAAAATCACCCAACTTAACCATGAAAAATTGGGCTTAAGTATTTAAGGCCCAAACACCCTCATTTCCTCCATTATTTTCGGCCCAAAAGCTCAAGCCCAAGAGGAGGGTTGACCTTAGTGTGCCACCTCATTATTGCCCATAGGTTTTCCATGCAAATCCATTCCATGTATCCATGCACATCACCTCATGTCTATATCCCCCTCTCTCTCTTTGTTTCGGCCGAGAGCAACACCACACACACACAAAACACTCACAAACTCTCTCTAAAATTCACTCAAGGCTTCTTCTTCTTCTCCATCCAAAGTCTCGAAGTTTAGGTAGCATTCAAGGAAGTTCTTCCACAAAATCATCATCTAAGGTAAGGTTTTGCTTGGATCTATGACTTGTATTCCTTATTTATCAAAAATCTCTTCCTAATCCATGCAAAAATCATGATCTTGCACTCTAGAAAGCCCATAAACTCGAAAATTTCATCAAGGAGTGCAAAGGTCAAAAATCACTTCATTTCTTCCAATCTTTCTTCAAAAACCGAATCAACACCCAAGGTGAGTTTCATATCCCCTTATTTTCGGTTTTTATGAGTTTTTGTGGGGGAGAATACAAGAAAAAGTGTAGATCCATCATTATGTGTATGTTGTGGTTGATTTCTATGCTTACATGTATGTTTTGTATGATTTTATTGATAGATCTAGGGTGATATGCTAAAAACCGAAACATATATTTTATCATAGCATAAAATAGACTATCATATGCAAAGTATACTAAGTAAATGGCTACATAGCTTGAAAACACTTAACTTGGACTAAAAACTCATTTTTTTTTTGACATAAAATGTTGGAAATACAAAGTTAAAGGGCCTAAAGTGCAATATCTCGAAATCTGATGGGTGAGATGAGTCAAAACAGTTTACACAAAGTATTTTATGAAAATATACTAATTAGAGGGTTAAAAACATAAATTCCAAGCTTATTGGGCTAAGTGTGACATTTTCGGCCCAATAAGGCCCAATATGCGAAATTTTCTAAATTGGAGGACCAAAACTGCATTTTTCTGTAAAACAGTGGGCTATAAGTGTTCCATGTGCTTTTCAAGGGTTTACAATGCTTTTCAAATTTAAAGTGGACCAAAATTGTAAATTTTTTCCAAATGGGGGCAAAAATGTAAAAGTTGCGAAAAACAGGGGCTATAACCGAGAAAACTGAAATTTCAAGGGTTTAAACTGTTTTCTATGATAAAAATGCTAGAAAATACTTATTTCAATAATTTTTGGTATAAAAATGTCAAGAAAATTTGATTAAGGACCAAACCGGAAAGTTTTTAAAATAAAGGGGTGAAAAGAGTAAATTCCATAATTAAGGAAGGGCTGAAAACAGTAAATCTTCAAGGCTAGTTAATGCATTCAATTTGACCAATTAATGGTACCACGCTTGCCGACGAAATACTATATACTACAATACCAAAAGTCGTTGTTAAACGAATTGGTTCGGTCTCGAACCAATAAAAATCCAAAACCACTAACACGACGAAGTTACGACATTTCGATTCATAACTAATAACGATGGGGAATTCACGATACCTACGAGTGTGCGCAGACGTCTATGCACCATCTTTGGGTCCAAAAGTGTAAAATCTTGTTCGTTGAGCCTAGCTAGCCCAATGACCTGATCTTAAGGCCCGAAGGTCTCTCTCTCACTTATGAAGTGTTGGGTTTTACCGATCCGACATGACGTAACAGGACTTTCAATGGCATATATATACTGCTGGACCCCAAGGGTTTTTCAGTGTTGCTAGTAAAGTCGGTAACTCACGATTGCCGGTTGGGCTTCGGGCCCTTCGCAATTGCATTTATCCCAATCGACGCGGGGAAATACCGAGGGTTTCGCACCTTCTCTCCTTCCCTCCGGTCGTGGGACTACACAAGTCCGGGAGGATCGAGTTGTGTGAAGAATTACGAGTGGTGCCTAAGGGATCGCTTGTAAGGTTGTCGATTGGACGTCTTCGTCGACGTACGTCACAACACTTCACCACTCGTTGTATTCTCTATGCCTCCGGAACTCAATGATTCACTCTAACGAAACGAAACAATGGTATACAAACTAAGTAATACAAAATGATAGGAAAACGTCGGGTTTTCCTAGGGTTTTCAACAATTACAAATTATGAATTAACGGTCGAAACATTTTTACAGCTATTACGCTTACATCAATAAGAATTCAAACATGCATACTCATGGATCAACACATATTTTTACACTATTCTATTATTAGAAAATATCGGATTTTCTGATGGGTTTCAAACATTACTTTGGTTTTCAAACTTTACGTATGAACTCACCAACATTTCGTATGTTGACGTTTTTCAAAATACTTGTATTCTCAGGTAGCAGATAAGGTGACGGATGATTTATACTCTATGATGTTTGTTGTAGTTTAAGTGAAGTTGAACAGTTATTTTGAGAATGTAACGTTTGAACAATGTAACGAATGTAAACACTAACGGTTGTACTATTCCAAATGTTGGTGATGCTTTATGTTATGTTTCATGTATATGCATTGTAATGGTATTCAATGAGTCACGATAGCCCTCGGACGTTTCCGCCGTCTGGTTCGGGGGTGTGACAATCTTCACCTTCGAGGGCATCCGCTTTCTTTTTCAAGATTTTCATATCGGTTTTTGTTTGAATCACCGATTATGTTTCTATCATTTTTTGTTCTACCCGACTCAACATCTCCGTCATCGTTTCTTGAACGTGCACATAACGATCAAATTTCTCTCCAAATTGATCCATAACACTAGATCCCGAAGATGTTGAAGCCGCTTTTTTGCTTTATTTCTTCCAACGGGCTGACGAAGAGGTTACTCGTCTTCAAGATCGAGCGGTCCGTCGTTGATGTCGAAAAGTGTTCGGTCGTCCGATTGTTGAGACGTTCCGTTGGGGTTTCTTGAACGTTTTGAACCGAAAGATTGTGAACTTCCTTCTATTTGCTCTTTCTATTTCGGAGCATCTTTCAACTTTAGTCAGGGTTTCATATACGAAAAAGCTTTCCAGGTTGCTGTTGTTTTTTCGAATTGGTCTAAAGCCGCCTTGAAAACATCAAAATCATTTGACCCACTTTTTCGTATGTTTAGGAGGTTGTTGTAAATTTGAAACATCCCAAAAATACAAACGAATTTTTTTTTGTTTTAACACATTACTAAAACCATAATATCAAAATATCATATAATAAAACCATAAGTTGTGTGTCTCAAAATATCATAAAATATGTCTCATATCACAACTGATGTCAAATCATGACAAAATAACAGAGTCTAATTCCCAGGCTAAAACTGGGGTGGGTGTCATGCCATCATCTTGAGTCCTTCCCCTTGCTAGATGAAGTACCTAAAACCAAAACTGAAACTGTAAGCACGAAGCTTAGTGAGCTCCCCCAAACTACCACATACCATACAATAACATATAAAGCACATATTGGGCCTTGCCCACTGCATCAGACCGAAAGCTGGAAACTGTATCGGACCGTAGTCCGGAAACTGCATTGGACCGAAGTCTAGAAGTTGACTAGGGACTTGCCCTCTACATCGGACCGAAGTCTGAAAACTGCATCGGACCGAAGTCCGGAACTAAACAGTGCCTTTCCCTCTGCATCGGACCGAAGTCCAGAAATTGCATCAGACCGAAGTCCAGAAACTGACTGAGCATAGCATAGCATAATCATATCTACTAACATAACACATAAACTACATAATACATCGGACCGAAGTCTGGGACACATAACACAAAAGACATGCTTGAATTACAAAGACATCAAGCACACTGAACTACTGCATCGGACCGAAGTCCGGAACTACTACTGACTAAACGGGCTCGCATTGTGGCCGTAGACCCGTTCCTACTAGAAGGAAAACTCACCTTGTAACGCTGGTTGCTGAGATGCTAAATATGGAATTGGTTGACTGCTGCTCCGGAACTCCCCGACTACAATCCCATAAACACTAAACCGGATACTGATAATTGTTCTTAGGGTAAAATGACTATTTTACCCCTGGTCAAAGTCAACTTTCAGTTAACCGGACTCGCCGAGTTGGGCCGCCAACTCGCCGAGTCCTTATCATCCATTCTAATCCTCTACCCGCTTCTACTCGTCGAGTTTGGCAAAGACTCGACGAGTTCTTCTTCGATACTAACATCGAGTCTAACTTCATCCGACTCGCCGAGTTGTATGAACAACTCGTCGAGTTCTCCTTCATCATATGAACACGTCCAGTTTGTGACTCGACGAGTTATATGAACAACTCGTCGAGTCTATTTTTGAGCATGAATCGACTCATTGAGTCCTAAGAATGACTCATCGAGTCTCATGCATGCTAATATTATACAGTCGATTCTAGTCAATTCCAGTGCTTCCAAATCATAGATCTGAGCTTATAGGACTGATTTTACACGTAAAGTTTCCAACTTTACGTGCATACACAAGAGAATAGGGCTTAAAAACTAAAATCCTTCAACAATAAACACTTAGGTTTTGGAACAAGGCTATGTTTGCATAAAGGTGGCTATATGGAGCTCCTGGAGTTCAATAATGTCCAAATCTAAGGTTTCCGTCCAAAGGAGAGTTCAAATTCGAATTTGTATCAAACCAACATTCCAAGAGAAGCATAAATAAGCATAAAAGAGGGTTTAATGGAATAATAAGCAAGGTGTTAACTTTATTACCCAAATATGCGGCAAATGGAGACTAGAATGTGAACCTCATTTCTCTTATCTTGATCTTCTTTCTTCCTTTTCTTCCAAAGCTTCCAAGCTAGCACAAAGACACTCAAGCTCAACAATGGGGGCTAAGGTTTACAGGGGAAATGCTCTAGAGGTGTTGGAGGCTAGGGTGGGAGGCTATAATGACGTTTAAATATGATACAAACCCTGGAATTTAGGGTTTCATTCAGACAAGTGGACTCGCCGAGTCCGAAATATGGACTCGTCGAGTCGTCAACTAAAAAAAAAGCGTGCAAGTCCCGAATCGACTCGACGAGTCAGGCTTCAGACTCGCCGAGTACCTCTTAATATAGGAAAAATATTGTATTTAAATCACATACCAGAAATGGGGTGTTACAAAATTCCTCCAAATTTGATGCACTTGAGTTAAATATCGTACCACTTGGAGCTAATTTGATCGGGATTTCGACTTTCACTTTCCATATAAAACATCGCGTCACTTGGAGTTGTTGGAATTGTTGGAAAGCTTGATATTGTTGAAGTTGTTGTTGTTGGAAGGTCGGGAAAGGTTGATATTGTTGTTGGAAAAGTGTTGTTTGTTGGATAAGGGAACCAATTTGAAGCAAATTGACAAAACCACCTTGAGGTGATTCCATGGTCGAGAATTGGCGATGGGTTGTGTCTAACGTAAAAACGTTATCGGGTTTGCGATTTCTAAAGTTTGAGGTGGTATTTTGGTTGTGATCCATTTCTGATTGATATGAAATTGTTGTGTGTGTATTGTCTATAGAGAAAGAAAAGAATGTGTAAAAATTGAGTGTAAAAATATGGTATTTATAGGTAACAACAGAAGTTGTTTTAAAAAAAAAATTGTTTACATAATGTAGCCGTTCAACGGCTAAAATGTTTCCTCTTCCCCCATTCGTCATTATCACACAACTAATAAAATCCGTCCGTTTCAATTCGTGATACATACGACGACCAACCATGAGCACGACGAACCACGAAGGTCCAGCCTAATGTGCACGAGCCACGGTCGTGACCACCTAGACCACGGAACCCTTCGTGGTATACATACCGGAAGGCGTAAATTGTCTTTATTATTATTATTATTATAAATATCATAAATAAAATGTGTTCGATTGTATGGGAAAAATACATGATAATATTTAAAACACTATTATTATTATTATTATTTTTGCATTTTATTTAAACATATTCATAAATATTATATGCAATTTAAATATGCTACGTATTTACCTTTTGTGGTAATTAACTGTGATTAAAAAGTAGATATACAGTCTAATAACATATAATATAATAATGGTTAATAGTTTTATAATAAAGAGAAATTTTCAAAAAATATAAACGTTTGAGGGATTACAATTATTTTTACACAAGTTTTATTTATTTATTTATTTTGAGATTTTTAATTGTTATGAACAAAAGAGCACAAGTTTTTTTTTTTAATTTTTAATCGTTATGAACAAGAGCACTTTTAATTTGTTTTTAGTCAGTTTAAATTAAAAAACCTTTTTCTTGAATATGTTTACCTTTTAACTTTTTTTTTTCTTCAGTTATTTCATTTATGATTATTTGTCTTATAAAAGAAAGTTAAAAAAATAAAAATAAAATAATAAAGTTAGTAAATTTTAATTGAATATAATAAAATAATAATAGAGTTTAAAATGAATTTAAATAATCATTATCTAATAATTAAATAACAAAGTTAGTTTAATGATTAAATATATAGTTGGATAAAAAGTTAATCAAATGATAATGACCTATAGATTAAAGGTATAAGGAGTGAAGCTTGTTAAGGGAGATTCTAAGTGGTGTTATAAGTGTTACACAGCACCCCTAAAATGTGTTTATGCTATTTTTTTTAAACCAAACCTATTAAATTGATATGCTGTCACTCCCTATCTTTTTGTGCTAGACATGATAAAATTACGTGGTATAAAAAAAAATTAAAAAAAAAAAACTTACGTGACAACGTGCTAAGGCTAAAGGAAGTGATAACACTCTTAACAGATTGTCACCTCAGCTATTTGATTGTCACATCAGTTTTCTCTATTAACACCTAATCTTAGCATTTGATAGAAAGCGTTAACAGTCCTAACACTTTATTTTTTTTCTTTTTCTTTTTCAAATTTAATTAAATTACTTTATTTCAATACACAAACATTTTTTATATACAAATACTAAACAAATTTTGTTTTTTTAAACCACAAACAATTAATATAATATAAATCGATGCAAGGTCAAAACAATAATTTGGTAGAACAAAAAATCGATGGTTGGACTATAGGATAGTCTCATCTAGAAGGTTGCTCCATCATGGTCATGAGGGGAGCTTAAAGTTCTTTTTCACAATCAATGGAAAACATGAATCGTATTGCAAAAATTGAACATCTGACACATAAATTATATATATATATATATATATATATATATATATATATATATATATATATATATATATATATATATTAATTCAAGTCAAAATGGGGTACAAAACCATGGTGCTTCTAAGGATACAAAAAATATGCTCTAACGTGGTACATAACCATGGTGCAAAACCACGGTTTCAAATAAGTCAAAATGGGGTACAAAACCACGCCCACAAATGTAATACCCGATCTCAGGTACGCATTTCAATTCAAGCAACTTCATATTTACCTTTAGATTCGACGAGTTGAAGGCCCAACTTGTCGAGGAGGATCGACTCCGGATCGGGGGATTAAGTGACCTACTCGACGAGTAGGAGCTGCCTGAGTGAAACCCTAAATTAAAGGGTTTGCACCCTATTTAAACATCTTATGAGGCTTCCACCCCAGCTTCCATCACCTCCAGAACATTATACCCGAAACCCTAATCCTCCATAAGTGAACTTGAGCTTTCTTGTTTGTTTTGAGTGTTATTTGGTGTATCTTGAAGCTAGTGGAAGAAATGGAAGATAGAAGACTCAAGGGAGAAGGAGTAGATCAAGGAACTACACCATATTTGCCATCTTTTATGGTAATCAAGCTTACAACTTGGTCTTCTTTCTCTTAGATCTATTTGTCCCCATATTAAGAGGGTTTTGGCTCAAAAACTTTGGTCCTTGATGTTGGGACATCCCAAGCGGTTCATATATCATATCTAGGTTCTAGGGAGGAGTACATTGCATAAGGATACAAGCTTTATTACCATGGTAGCCTCATTTTGGGTCTTTTGAGCTTAAAGTTCCATGCATGGACGTAAAGTTCATGACTTTACGTGTTATATTGACCTTAGGAGCCCAGATCTACCCTTTGGATGAGATTAGTAGCAACAGAAATCGAGTTATGGGCATGAACATTGGTCGACTCGACGAGTTATTTTGGGGACTTGGCGAGTCGGGGGGGTTTGGTTCCCCAACCTTTTCTGATTCGAAGGGAACTAGTTAAGTCCAGACAATATCATATGAGTCTAGAGGAAGGACTCAACAAAATAAACGTAGTTATGGACCTAGAAACGATGGTACTTGGCGAGTGGATGAACACACTCAGCAAGTCCAAGGAAATCTCCCAACCCATGAAGACGGACTCGACGAGTTGTTTATACAACTCGACGAGTCACAAACCAGACACACTTATATGATGAAGATGAACTTGCCGAGTTCAAGGATCAACTCAGCGAGTCAGTTGAAGATTGTGCCGATGTTGATTGAAGGAGAACTTGTCGAGTTCTTGCTAGACTCGACGAGTAGAGTCGGGGTCGGGGCAGATGAAAGAATAGGACTCGACGAGTTGTTCTACACCAACGTCTTTCTCCAATCACAGCCAAGCTCCCGCTTCTCTCTCCTCTCGCTACCTCCGTAGTGTTTTCTCCTTGGCGAGTCCCCTAGCGAGTGCTAAGGGTGGTGTGTTTTTTTTTTTTTTTTTTTTTTTTTTTTTTTTTTTTTTTTGTAAATTCATTAAAGAAAAGGGAAGAAAATTTTTGACAGAAAAAAGGGAGGTGAAGGAAAATATTCATTATTCCGTGTTCCCGAGTTCGAAGGAAATGAAAGGAAAGGAAAGAAAAAATTTAAGTTTTTGTGTTCCCAAATTAGGAGGAAAAAGAAAATAAACGTAAAATTTTTCTTCCCCTCACTTGCTTCCAAAATCAGTCCAATTTGGGAGGAGAATTTGGAAGAAAAATATGATTCAAAAACCCTTCCCATTCCCTCACTTTCCTTCCATTAATGATACTCGGAAACACGATTTTCCTTCGACACCCCTCAATTTCCCTCCGTATCCTCTCATTTCTCTCTTTAAGTAGAATTTGGTAACAAAACATAAAAGTGTTACCATTGCCTAAAATTAATTAAGTTAGGATAAAGTGTCCATAATATCACCTCTATTAATTAAACACTAGAAGTTGAATAACAGTTTAAAGTTTTCAAAGAAAATATAAAATTTTAAAACTAAAAAAATATTTTTTTAAAAGTTTTCAAAGAAAATATAAAATTTTTAAACTACAAAAATATTTTTTTTAAAACTGTAACACCATTTTAATCGAAAACTACCTAATTTTTATTGTCGTAAACCCACCGGATCATTTTAATCCTCAAAATCACAAACCCTCGCTTCCGTCACGATCCTCGATTTTCTAGCGAGCACCATTCACGAACACAAGGGGAGCGGCGGAGACGGACTGAAACCCAGACAAAAAGATGTCGGGAATGGGGGACGGGTACGTGGGCACCGCCCAAGACGCTGTAAGGATCCGAAGGCTGGAGAAACAACGAGAGGCAGAAAGGAAAAAGATCCAAGAACTCAAAAGTAAGAACGCAAAAGGCCAATCCGGTCTTCTTCAATTCGGCTCCGGAACCTCCGAAGTAAGTTTTGTTATTCATATCTATGCATATACATCTGCCTCTTGCAATCAATTGATTGTATATCAATACTGATTTCTGTGCCCTAATTTTATGGATTGCAATTTGCCCAAGCTAAGGGTAGCATAATCCTGTAACTTTGACTTTCATGATTTTACTGTTATTGGTCAATTACGGGAGGTTCTGTAATGTACAAAGGTCCCATTATCACTTTATATGTGTCAACGATCGATTCTTGAGTGTTTTGGGGGTTACTTTTCATTAAGTTGACATTATAAATCTGATCAGATTCTTGAGACTGCCTTCAAGAAGGAAACAGTTGGGCTTGTCACAAGGGAGCAATATGTTGAAAAGGTTAGTCACCGATTCAAACACTCTTTCTCCTTTCACTCTACTTCTTACCTACAAAACAACTTTGAATTTCACCTGACTATACTTGTATACAGAGGGTTAACATTCGAGTCAAGATTGAAGAAGAAGAAAAAGAGAAACTTCAAAAGCTACAACAAGAGTGAGTAACATTAAGTCATTAACATCTGCCTATTTTCATCAATTGCTAATTATGTACTCTTTTAGGGAAGAGGAGCTTCAATTACAAAAACAAAAAAAGAGGAAAATCAAAGCTAACCCAAAGCTATCTTTTTCTGAAGATATTGAGAACGGGGAAGAAGAAGAAGAAGATGGAGAGGAGAGTAAGTGTAGTTTACTTTTCATCTTTTTAAGTTCACTCAATCAAATCCTTCTCTTTTTTACACTCATTAACTTAAATTAATGTTCTTATGAGTATACAGAAAATCAAGAATCAAATACGATTGGTCGCAGAGGATTTGGCAAAGATCCAACAGTAGAAACTAGCTTTTTGCCTGACAGGTTTGAAATCTCTCAAATAATAAAATAAAAACATTTTCAAAAATAAATTATTATTTATCTTTTGCTGATTAATTGTCACCATCATGGTGTGAAGCATACTCCTTCAGTGAGAGGGAGGCAGAGGAACAAGCTGAACGTGAAAGGCTTAGAAAACAATGGCTTCGTGAACAAGAACAGATTAAAAGTAATTTAATATTATAAAAACTTTATCTTATATTTCATTAATATAAAAAAAAAAAATTATGTTTTTTAAGTTCTAAGTTCTAAATTATATGTTAATTACATTACAGATGAGGCTCTTGAAATCACTTACAGTTACTGGGATGGTGCAGGACATCGAAGAGTCATGCAGGTAAATTCTTAATTTCTTATGTTCCATATATTATGGCAAAATTACCATTTTACCCCAGTCATTGCTGTTTTTTTAGGTTAGAAAAGGGGATACAATTGGCGAGTTTTTACGAGCTGTTCAGCAACAACTTGCACCTGAATTTAGAGAAATACGTACAACTTCAGTTGAAAATCTTTTATATGTGAAAGAGGATCTCATTATTCCACATGTATGTAATAATGCAACTTTTATCATTTTAAATATTTTAATCCAAATTAATAAATTTAAGATAATACTAATAAATAACTGTCGTCTGTTTTCAGCAACACAGTTTCTATGAGCTGATTGTGAACAAAGCTAGGGGAAAAAGTGGGCCGGTATTTTTTTTGTTTTTTTATTTGTTTTTAAAACTTTTCTTATAGTATGAAGTTTTGCACTAATTAAAACAATTAATGTTTTTACTTTTTTCCCTTTTTTTATATGTACAGCTTTTCCACTTTGATGTGCATGAAGATGTGAGAACAATTGCTGATGCAACCATAGAGAAAGATGAGGTAATAATGTTTAATTTGATTATCTAAGTTTATAATGTAGCCAAAGTCCATTTTATTGAAAATTAATTATAGAAAAAACAAATTAATATTGGTATTAATATATGGTAAGTTTTACATATATTGGCCTTGTTTGATTGATAGTCGCATGCTGGTAAAGTTGTTGAGAGGCATTGGTATGAGAAGAACAAGCACATATTTCCTGCTTCAAGATGGGAGGTACCCCCCCATTATTATTATTATTATTTTATATTTTTATTATGATTATTGTTTTCTTATGAATATGTGTTGAAAAATTGCAGATATATGACCCAACAAAGAAGTGGGAGAGGTATACTATCCATGGTGACTAATTAATGAAAAGAAGAAAATGTTTTTGTATGTTATTTGTTCCTAATTTCCCATTTACTTTTGAATTTTGTACTATTTGTGTTTTAAGGAAATTTGGTTGCTCTTATTTATGCTATTATTAGAATGTGGGAACATAAGTTTTTACATTTGGTAGAATTTATTATTCATGAGGGTGTCCTTTTATTTTTATAGATTATCATTTCTGTTAGTTTCTTTAGTATTTTGGTTTCTTATTATGCACAAGCAACACTTGGGTGATTCATTCTTGGTCATTCTATCAATTTATCAATTATATTTCTTTTTTTATTTAATAAACTATACGGTACATGTAACATGCCATCAACCATGCCATAACATCATTTCCAAGTGACCAAAAAGTACAAAAAAAAAAAGTTAAAGACCAAGAATTTGTTATGGTGAATACCATAATGTGATAACGATATGATGTCTTGAAGATGAAGAATATGTCAAGAGTAGCAATCTTGAGAAGAAAAAAGTGTATTAATTATGTGACATTTATGTCATTGTGATTGTAATTTGTGTCTGTGGACAACTAAATGTTTCTTGTCATGATATCAATATCATTTGTCTTTGTGATTGTAACCTGTGTCGGCTTTAATGGGTTTAAACTATGAGCTTTCATGTTAAAACAAGTGATATTTATGTCAATTCGTACAAGTTTATTTATATTTATGTCAATTCGTACAAGTTTGCATTAACTGTTTAGATTGCGTAAATGACAATGTTTCATCGACACCTTAATTACCACGAGGGAAATAAGTAACTTTCCAAGTGCAAATTCATTGTTTTTTTTTTAATTACTATTGGATTAATATGTTTTTATTGGAATGATAGAAATTTTATTAAATTACTATGATGTTAATATATGAAACATATTACAAAGCAGAAATAACAATAAGAGAAATTAAATATTCTTCTTCTTTTCTTCATAATTATCTTTCTATCAATTTAAAAATATGATAAATATCCTAAAATATCATTAATTTTATCTAAATATGACATTTGTTACCATTTCATGTGGATAGGAAGATAAGTAGGAAGAAAAGGTAGGAGAATATTTAATTTCTCTAACAATAATACAATCATATAATCAACCAGCTCAGTTAACTTTCAGTTTAATGCTTTGGGAAAATGACTTATATGGGTAACTATGTTTTAAAATTGTTCTAAAAATACCATTCAAGTTTGGTGTGTTCAAAAAACACCATCCAAGTAAAACATTTGTATAAAAAACACCAACGAAGTATATTCTTTGTTCAAATTTGGTCATATGGTAACCGACAATTACCGGTAAAAATAAGTAAATGAAAAAAAACAAGAGGAAATGACTCAAAGAGGTAACTGTGTTTCAAAATCGTTCAAAAAACACCATCCAAGTTTGGTATGTTCAAAAAACACCATCCAAGTAAAGTTTTTGTACAAAAAACACTAACAAAGTATATGTTTTGTTCAAATATTACCCACCGGTAACTGACTCTTACATGTTAAATGATGACTTGACTTAACTATTATGACATGACATAGTAATTATTGACAAAACAATAAATGATATATTCCTCCTTTAAAACTCGATTTAGGGTTTCTTCGTGAACGAATGACTTCTTCTTCTCCTATGATTGCTCTTCTTCTTCTTCTTCTAAAGTGATGATCTCGAACTCAAGTCCAAAACCCTAATTCTTGACTTAAGGCAAAAAGGGGTCCTTTACCCCTGCCTTAATGAGCCTCCCTCCCCCTAAGGCCCAAATCCATAAAAAGCCCCAAAAGGCATCCAAGCCCAACTATAAGGCCCAATATGGCCCAAGAACCCCCAACATGGCCTTAAGCCCAAAAATGACTTGCTACAATTAGGTGGGCATGAGTCCTAACTTAAACAAGTCCATGCATACGCCCAACATATGTTGAAGCCTCTACGAATTGGATGTCAAGCCAGTACGCCCGGTGTACTCCTAGCGTACTCGGCTAGGGTCCTTCATTCTAAGTCCGATTTCATCATTATTTATATCCACGGGAGCTAATTTAGGCATCAGACAACCATACCGAAGGTCTAAAGAATGACAAAATCAGACTTGGAATGAAGAAGTTATGGCCTTCGGAAGATTAGTGGTTCTTAACCCTAGCTGAGTATGTTAGGCGTACGCTAGGAGTACGTCAGGCATACTGGCTTGAAATCCGGATCGCAGAGGCTTCAGCATATGTTGGGTGTATGCATGGACTTGTTTAAGTTGGGCCTTAGGTCTACTTGATTGTAGCAGGTCATTGTTTAGACTTAAGACCATGTTGGGGGTTCTTGGTGATGGGTTTTGGTCATAAGACATCCTATGTGCTCATACAAACCCGAATGCTCGGATCTAGGTTTCTCTATTGTACATGCTTTGAATCCAAGACTATAAACCCTAATTCTAACATATGGAAATCGACATTAACATATAATTAGGTTTAAGAACATACCTTGATTGTTATATAGCAATAACAATCACAACTCCACCTTGGATTGACTTTGGAATGCTTAGAGTCACAAGTGTCACTCCTCTAATGGCTTACAAACACCATAAGCAAATGGAGAAGGTATAAAGAGAGAGGTGAGAGGTTAGAATTCGTATCTAGGACCTCTTGGGAAGGGATACACGAATTCATGACCCTAGGGGTGTTTATATAGGTGTAGAGATAGGGTTTCAGTCATTATCCTTATCTAGTTGATTATCCATTAAGCAACCAATAAGATAATCCTTGAATCCTTATCATACTCGAATTCTAAGGCTTTCCAACCTTAAATTCGTCCACCATATAAATAAGATAATCCTTACCTTATTTTGTAACTATCACATAATTACAAATCAGCCCCTCTAGTTTAATTAATTACATTTGATCACAAAACTAATTCTTAATTAATTATTGACCAATATTAATCAAACAAATATGATTTCTCCTTTAATATATTATTCTTATAACATATTAATAAATCATATTATCCTCTCTCTCTTTATTCATTTCTCCAATCAAGTTGCTTTGGTGAAGGCAACCCAAAAGGACCATGCACCATCGGGTCAAGTACATACCAAAATAGTTATGGACTTAGACACTAATCCAACACTTGGGCCATATTGGGCCTTAGAGGCCTTATAGTTGGGCTTTGATGCCTTGTGGGGCTTTTTATGGATCTGAGCCTTAGGGGGAGGGAGACCCATTAAGGCAGGGGTAAAGGAGCCCTTTTTGCCTTAAGTCAATAATTAGGGTTTTGGACTTGAGTTTGAGATCATCAGTTTAGAAGAAAAAGAGCAACCATAGGAGAAAAAGAAGTCATTCGTTAATGAAAAAACCCTAAATCGAGTTTGAAATGAGGAATATATCATTTATCGTGTTGTCAATAATTATTATGCCATGTCATAATAGTTAAGCAAAGTTATCATTTAACATGTAAGAGCCAGTTATCGCTGAGTAATATTTGAACAAAACATATAGTTTGTTGGTGTTTTTTGTACAAAAAGTTTACTTGGATGGTGTTTTTTGAACATACCAAACTTGGATGGTGTTTTTTGAACGATTTTGAAACATAGTTACCTTTTTGAGTCATTTCCTCTTGTTTTTATTTTTTTTCATGTACTTATTTTTACCGGTAGTTGTCGGTTACCGTAGGACCAAATTTGAACAAATAATATACTTCGTTGGTGTTTTTTGTACAAATGCTTTACTTGGATGGTGTTTTTTTGGACACACAAAACTTGAATGGTATTTTTTGAACGGTTTTGAAACATAATTACCCATATAAATCATTTTCCCTAATGCTTTTGTTATTTTTAATCAAAGATCAAAACAAAAAGTGTGAAACAATCTTGTCGAATAAAACTGCATTCCTTGCTTTTTTCTTCGAAAGTTTCAAAGACCCAAAATGTTGGATAAGTATTTGTTTTCGGCTCTAATAAAACATCAATTACTTTGACCTCTTTTACGATATTAAATTCTTTTTTATTTTTAATATTTATATTATTTAAAGAAAAACATGCATAATCTAACTGAGTTAGATTAATTCATAAGAACCTAATCTAAATCTATATATGTTTATTAATTATTATCATTATCTTCATATTTTAGTATCTTTGAAAGAGCATCTTGTTGTGGTGATTTACCTTTTTATATTGACCATACTTACGTTCATTATTTGTGCTTATTAATAGTTTTTCAAGATCGCATTAATTTACATGTTATTTTGTAATTTTCTTCATTTCCGTTTACATCCAAAGGTCCAAACTTTCACGCTTATATAACCATCAGGAGCTCGATATCATCGTTGTTGAATCTCTTGCCATTTCAGATTGTCGAATTCTATATCTTTCTCAAGCATTCGATCATGACAAAGATTAGGGTTTCTTTCATCCTCGCTCTATTTCTTCTTATCTCTTCTTCTTTCTTCCTTCAAGGTACTTAACCATCTCAGATCTAGATTCATCCAACTTTTCTTATATGCTTCTTATGATTCCGATCAAGATCGAATTTTGATTCGAACAAAGTGGTTTCTACTAGATTCGTATCTAGAATCATTAATTGCATTGTTCTAAAATTTGTGTTTTAGATCTGTTAATGGGCTTTGTAATTTCAGTTCCTGTAGTTCTTCATCAATGTAGTTGACTTTTCGATGATAGTTGGTGAAATTGTTTGATTGCTCTATCTGGCAAAGGAATTGAAATTCTCTTCATGGTTTTCGTGTATTAACAATGATTTAGATTTTAGGTTTAGGCATGCATGTATCTATTTCATAAATTCTGTTCATTGGAATGAGAAATTAAATCGGATTCATTTCGTTAATTTGCGGAGCTCATCTGTCATTATGTATTTTGTTTATGCAGGAGTTGCATTGTGATTGCCTCTAATTAATCATTCCATTAGCCGCATACTTTTTGATTATGTAGAAAGTTCATCTCCAAACGTAATTTCGAACCTTGTTCTCCATTTAATTTGATCTGCTTTTTACCTGTAGTTGTTAGGTCACAGTCCGATTCAGACTCCGACTCCGATTCCAATGCTGATCTTGTTGCTGAAACTGTTGCGGAAGGAGCAGTTAGTGATGAAACCCAGGACTTTGGTGTTGGGAATTTTAATCCATCACCTGATGTTGAAACAGTCTGTGTTTTCCCTAAAAACTCTGCCAAATGTAAGCCTACTTCACTTATACTCTCACTAATTTTCTTGTTTCTCTTAAGCATCAGAATTCTTGTCATCAGTTTCACCTTCTGAGATTCATCTTTTTTATTTCTTTGTTTCTACAGTGGTAGTAGCAGGGCAAGAAACCGAACTTTTGATTGGAATGAAAAACGAGGGTAACTTTTGAGTTTTGACTCTTTATCACCTTATGTTACTTGTATGTTAAAGAAGTGGTCTTAAACTCTTAAAGTCTTAATTAATAATTACTATTGGTTAATGAACAGGGGAACAAAATGTCAAGGTCCTTGCAGTTTATTCTAGTGTCCATCTTCCTTTTGATCATAAAATGTTGGTCCAAAATCTTACTACACAGGTAATGTAAACCAGTGATTAATCCTTATTCCTTAATCACACAAGAATTTGACATGACTTTAATTTGTTTGTGCTGATTGTTTCCAGACTTTCAACAATGCATCTGTTCCTTCTTCAGTTCAAGCTACATTTCCCTATGTATTTGCAGTGAGCAAGTTCTTACAGGTAGAAAATTTGAACTCTTTTATATGATATAACAATTTTCAACTAATAATATATTTATTTATATATAATATATGATTACAGCCTGGAACATTTGATCTTGTTGGGACAATAGTTTATGAGATAGATGAAGTTCCATACCAAAATACATTCTATAATGGCACCATTGAAGTAACTGAAGCTGGAGGCCTTGTTAGTGTTGAGACAGTGTTTCTTGTTTCTCTTGGATTTGCTCTTCTTGTTCTTCTTGGCTTATGGGTTCGTGGTCAGCTACAAAATCTTTCCAAGGTAATAAAGTCTGTTAATTTTTTAATTAGGAAATCACAGAAAGTTAATATTTTTTTTTTTTTTGTGGTTTAGAAAACTAAGAGGGTGAAGGTGGAAGTTGGAACAAAGACTGTTGATGCATCCATGGATGAGTGGTTGCAGGTTTGTATTTTTCTTTTCATGCTAATTATGACACCCAAAATCGTATAATTGGATCTTGAATTTGTATCTATAACACAGAAATAGATGGAAGTATTTTGGTATGTTGTTGCATTTAGTAGACTATATAATAAGGGTGTTATTGAACAGAAAATCATTAAATTTTGAATCATGAGTTTTGCTTTTTTTATGGTGATGACAGGGAACTGCTTATACTCAGTCACAGTCTTTCAAATTGAAAAAGAAGAAGTAGAGAGGCGATGAGGGGTATTACGGGAATAGAAAGAATTTTGTAATTCGTGTTGAGCAAATGTTAATGTACTCTTTTGTAGAATGAGCACGGAGTCTCGTTTTCTTGGAGTTTTAGCTAGCAATACCTGACATTTGTTAATTTTTAGAATATTTTATATAATTGCAGTTTTACTTTTGCCAAATTTTTAATGTGGTTTCTTTGTGTTCATTAATGGCTTCTACCGATGAGATTTTATATTTTTTTTTCAGATTATAGAGATTGTTTCTCTTATATAGTGGATGTTCTATGGGGGTTTATAATAAGAAAGTTATTTCCTTTTTTTTTTCTTCGGATAGATGTGATTTGGTTTTAGTACTGCTGATGTGCTTTTATTTTAGTTGATTTGTTTAGTGTGAACTGTTAGTCTTAGTTTTGTCCTTGTATTTAGGCCGGTTTGATCAAGAAATTCGGTTGTTTTTGTTAGTGGACATATATATATATATATATATATATATATATATATATATATATATATATATATATATATATATATATATATATATATATATATATATATATATATATATATATATATATATATATATGTCATGTATTTTATTTAGAAAGCCCATGGCTAATGTTTAGCCCAATATGATCCTCTCTTTGCCTTTGGTATTCTTTATATGTTTAGAAAGATCCTGAGACAAACAATGTTGAATGGAGTAGAATTGACTATTGTAAAGATGTGGATTTATAGCATAATATGTTTAATATCCCGGTTATTTCTTTTAGTGATCCTAAAAAGGAAAGACACTGCATCACAAATATGAACCGACCTTGGAACTCTCTTCTGAGACAACAAAGATGCAAACACGATTTAATTTGATGATGAACTCTGCAACATAGCTATTAACGATTCTTCCATCATAGATTACTGCACAAGAATCAACATGATTGTCAATCTCCTTGATGATATAGATGCAACACTACTGAAAAAGAACTTGGTACCTACATGATTAATGGTCTCTCACCAAAATTTGATTATGTAGTCAATCTCATTCACAACGATCTCTAATTCTCACCATTTTCTTGCCATTGCCACTAACCGTAAATATATGTAGAGTTCAAGATTCTCTCTCCATAAGATGCCTTGTGGAAAGAAGGGAGATTCCAATATATATAACCACTTATATTACCGTGTCTTACCAATGTGAAATATACTAACATGACTCTCCCTCAGAAAGGGAGGCTCGGTGAGGATAAACATGGATGTATTGAGCCACGGGGGTGCGAGATGCCGACTCTAATACCATGTAAATATATGTGGAGCCCAATATTATCTCTCCAAAAGAGTAATTGTGGAGAAATGAGATTCCAACATATATAACCACTTATATTACTATGTCGCACCGATGTGTGATCTTTATCCGGTTACCAATGCAATCTCTCTAGCTTTTGTCTCCATCGCTCCATCGAACCATAACCTTTGTCACCTAAGTGATCAAGTTTTTCAATATATGTTTACTTTCTAGTAGTTTGCATCCTTTTACAAACAAAAAAATATCAAATTTATGTCATGCATGTCAATTGAGAAAATAAGTTTGACTGGCTTTTGCTTATCAAATTAGTCATTCTGATGTGTAGACGTCTCCCTTGAAAGTGTCGGTGGAATAATGTATTATGTTTTTTTTTTTTCTTGATTAGTTTTCTCACTATCTTTGGGTATACCCTATACGTTTAGAATATGATGTGCCCTCGAAGTGTCTTTCGTTTTAGAGCATAATTAAAGCTCAATTTCATAGTGACATACGTGCTTTTAAATGTGATAATGGTGGGGAATTAAACAACACTCAATTCAATAACCTTTGTGGCACCGATGCATTCAAATCTGTTTCTCATGCACTTTAACCAAAAACAAGAAGTCCGAAAGAATGCTACAAAACATCAAGTGTACCATTCACACACTTTGTCGATAACTCTCCAAAATATTTCTCCCTGCCACAAGCTCTTCTAAAAGCAATCCACATACACTCACTTGCAAGTTTTTAGGTGTATTTGTTATCTTTACATAATCGCCTCTCATAAACTTGCCTAATGTTCCACTTCGTATGTTTTCCTTGGCTTCCCATCTCAACATCGGGTATATAGATGCCCAGACCTAGCCACCAAGAAAATCATAATTTCCACATATGTTACGTTTAATGAAATAATATTTATGTTTGGATTTATTTCACCAATAATATTTATGTACAGATGTCTCAACATGCATGATCCTCATTTTACCACTCTAAAGCTGAATCTTCGATACACTTGAGGAACTATGCATGATGGACTATATTTCTTTGCCTCACCCTCATGACGTCTTATCACTTACTCACATGCTAATAAGGTTTGTTCCCCAAATAAGAGGCGATCCACATCAAGATTGTGTTCTAGGCCAAAATCTTCTTTCATAGTCCTGAAAGAGGCAAGGAACCATATCTTGATTTAGTGCTGTAGGGTAGCAAATGAAGATTCAAATTTCACAAAAATCCATTAATTAAGAAACATATTTCTTTTAGATGCAAAAGTCGCTAATAACAATATAAAAAATAAGCACTAAGTAGTAACAAACCAAAAACACCAAATAAAACTTCATGCAAATAAAAAACTATGAGATATAAAATGAGCTTCATATTAACTCTTCAAAAGATCCCTTACAAAGAAATAGAGGACTCCAACATATATAGCCATTTATAAGACCGTACCGCACCAATGTGAGACATACCAACACAACTCCCTCCACCAGAGAAGGAATCTCGATGAGGATCGATAGGATGTGTCAAGCCATGCTGGTTCTAGATGTTGGTACCATGTAAGATGTATTATATATGTCGAGTCTCGTATTAACTTTAAAAAAACCTTATAAAAAGAAACCCCAAAATGAATAATTTGTTGGTGATTTTAGTGTTACCATGTCATTTTCAGTAACTGGAACCAACATGTGAGTTAAAAGGCTTCATGATTTGTACTATATATATGTACGGGGTTGTGCAGAGTGCACGAATGTATAAGATCGAGTCAGAAGTCGGTTCGATGACTAGTCGGGTGTTCGGGTGCAGCGCCCCAAAACCTTACCGAATTTTACATATGAGAACATAATGGAAAATTCAATTTCTTGAGGGTGATTATGGTAATACTAACGAAACTCGTTAGTTTTTGGTAACCTAAATCCTCATTAAATCCGGATTGATATTACTTGTTTCCAAAGCAACTAATGACGGCCCAACCCTAATGAAACCCTAATGGTGTTTAATATGTAAACAACTCTTCCTCTCCAAAAGGGGGTTACGATCTTAAGCTCTTATTTTTCATTATACATTCATAGAATCCTCTAACATATTGGCTTACGTTTTCTGTGCTTAGAAACATAAGTGTCCATTTGAATTATTCTAGATTGGATTTCTTGTAACACAAGCATAGGATAAAAATATCAGTTCGGAAAATGATATCACGATCCAAGTTGGTATCCAGATTTCCACTACATACTCTAAAGTTTTTCCTACATAACCGGCATATCTTGACTTGTCAAAATTATTTTTGAATATAAGATATTAGGTGGTCCTTGGAATTAAAGACTATTATACCCTACCTAATTAAATTGCCTTTTTTACACTTGTAAGCTTTCGCATTAGCCACCCTGCCCAATCGTTTCGAAAATATCTGAATGAGAGAATCTGTTTCTAAAGACCACATTTCTTTTCTAGAAAGGAGGTAAGAAAAACTTGGTGTTGTAATAACAAGAAGGCCCAATTCACTAAAGTAATAGATGCCTTGAAGCCAAAGTTGATAATTCCTTCAGGTTATTAAAATTCCTTGTCATCATTGAAAGGTGAAGTTGCTGTTGACAGAAATGTACTATGGCTGGTGCAACCTTAAATGCTTTAAATTACTCTCTTTGTGTTTGTCTTTTTGGTTACATTTATGTACCGGTGCAATGTACTCTGTATTTCTATTTTCCTCGTCTTGTAATTTTTTGCTAGCATCCTTTTTGGTTCTTTAATAATATTAATAGAATATTTGCTGTTGAAAAAAAAGTTAGAATCCTGCTTCCTACGGATTCTTTTTTGCGTTTATCAAGAATTTTTGGGATGCTATTCTGAAATCGGCTATTAGCCGTGTCATGACTCATGAGCAATAGGGATTTTTAAGATCGAAATATCCTTGATGGCTTGTTGATTATCAATGAGTTGGTCTCGGTGGCAAAGAAAGTGATGCGAAATATATTTATCCTAAAAAATGAATTCAAAATTTATTCCATAGGTGGGCATGGTAACTATCTAAAATTTGGAAAATTCGTGTCTTTTTAGGAGGTGTTTGGGATTAAAAATATTTATATTAGCTTATGATATTAACACGAAATAAATTGAGTTATTTTTTTTTTAATGTTTGACAAATTTTATTTATATATGTAAATTGGTTAAAAAGGATATTTTACTTATTTAACTTTACATATAAAAAGTTATTATTTAGTATGTATAATTTTATCTTTTACGCAAATTTAAACCAATAACATATATACAAAAGGAAAAGTGAATATACATTATAACCATGTCGTTTTATTAGCTAATTAGCTAATGATTTTCCTAGATAAAAAAAATACTACGTGATTTCCTAACAAATCATATCATTTTTAAAATACTACATGATTTCTTGAAAACAATTTTTTTCCAAAATATTTTCTTCTCATTATTGATTGTTGGGTAAGAGTGAAGAAATAAACGATAATGGATGAAAGAAAACGGGGATGGTTAAATGATAATGGAAGAAAGAACTGTTATGGGGATAATATATTTACCAAGTGAAAAACGAACCGAGTATATTCACTAATTTAAAACGATATAGTTTAGAGGTTTAGAACCTAAACTTAAGTAAAACTGTAATGTATATTCTGTATCTCAATATACAAAAATATATCATTTACAGAAATTTATGCTAATAATGATAAAAAATAGTATATTTTACAAAAACTCATTTCAATAATAAACATTTTTAACTCTTGTTATATTCAAACACTTCAAAAATATTTACCAGTCTTAACAAACCATAATAAATTAATAAGCACCGATCCAAAACACCCCTTACTCTTTTGTTTATGACTTCCAATTTCCAATTGGTCAAACTATAAAAATTGTAACTTCAACTTATTTTGTTGCTTAGTTTTTACTAATCGATTTGTATACAATATTTTCTATCCATATATAAAAGTATAAAACAATGATCTATGCATATTATAAAACTCATTTAAATTATTAATTGTTTATACAGATAAACAATATTGTCTACAAATCAGTTTTCCTTTTTCTAAAGTCTTTCATCCATCCATCCCTCCCCCCAAGAAAAAAAATGGTGTACATGTAGACGTGGGATACCCAAAATAATTGAGTTAACGAAGTATCCGTTTAATGCATTCTTTCAAGTTGTCGCTTCCAACTGTTTGGTCAAATGTGTAGCTGCGGTCAAAGAATAAGTTTCTTTTAACAGACTCCCAAAATCATGAAACAACATAAGAACTACTCTGCAACCATGGTTCTTTAACCCTTAACAAGGTCACACCGACCCTTAAAAAGGATTAGAGATCAAACACATTAATTATCTTAAACAAGGATATCTTTGTCAAAGAACTCATAACTTTTTTAGATAAAAAGTTATTATCAGTGGATTGAATGCACCATACATACCTGTTAACTGTTTGATAAAACCTGTCTACCTTAAAAGTCCTTTGAATTAAAGGGTTTCCAAAAAAAAAAAAAAAAAAATCTTTAGATCACCAAAATCTGTAACCAAGCATGCAAGCATTATGATCCGCAGAAGTATAACAAGATTTAGGAAATATATATATCAATTTTGTATTTTATTTTTTCTAAAAATTTCAACTACCAATTTTGTAACTCTATACTGGCAACTATGGAGTCCATGCATGGTGGGTTTCTGGATCTACCATTTCGAAGTTGACAACTATTTGAAAAAAGTCTACATGAGCTTTAGAAAAGAAAAAAAAAATTGAGGTATTAATGAGAAGCTTTTAGTAGGTGAAGATGCCACATTTACTGATTTGCATGTTAGCGAAGCTAAGGATGTGGTGCAGTTGAGAGCTCAATCAATGAAAATAATGGTGCATTACATTTTTTTTTAATTTCTTCTTCATCCCTCATTCATATATGGGTCCCTTACTCTCATGTGATCTTGTTCATATCTTTAGCAATGTCGGCAGCTAGCAGCCTCCATTGCCAAACTGTACTCAACACTCATTATATATACACATTACTAGTAACTGATCTAAGTACTCACTCAAAACTGAGGCTTTTTTAGAAACCCTATCACTCTATCTTATATTCTTATGTGCCTATAATAAAGTAGTAATGCAGGTTTATTCAGTCTGTAGGCCTGAAACCCTTTTGGGATTCTTGCTGATTTTAGTTTTTTCAGGGAGTTTCTGTTATGGTTATGATAAGGTTGTGGAGGTAGTTGGGATTGGAGAATGTACTGATTGTAAGGACATTAATATCAAGAGCAGCCATGCTTTATCAGGTAATCTTTAATTACTCATTGCTGCTAGAGTTACACTACAATTTAATGTTTTTCTGAATTAAAATGTTATGCAAATCGCTAAATGGAGGCAAACAATTGGACTTGTAAAATTAAGTACTAGATGCAAGAAATAGCAAAATTAGTTTCCCTTATTTGTGTATTGTAGCATCGACTATAGTTTCATTTTTTTTTTCTTTTCTTATTAAAGCATTCCCTTTCAAAATTCCATTTGTGTAGTGCATTCTACTTTCAATTTCTTTTCTTATATATATATATATATATAACTCGGTAGAATTTTCAAAATACAATGTTGTAAAATGAAAAAAAGAATATGAAACGCGCTATAATAAACGAAAGTATGTTTATAACTTTATTTAACCCTTTATTTTGATAAATAAAATGATAGTAAAAGTTTATATGTTTGGTTTTGTTTCAGGGCTTAAAGTAACCGTTGACTGCAAGCTTGAGAACGGGAAGCTCAAAACAAAAGGCGTGGGAGAGCTCGATGGTGAAGGGAACTTCAAGATCTCTCTTCCTCAAGAGATCTTGAAAGATGGGAAGTTGAAAGAAGAATGTTATGCGCAACTTCATAATGCAGCAAATAAACCATGTGCAGTTGATCATGATGGTTTAGAAGCCACCAAGATTACTTTCCTGTCAAAATCCGACCAAAAGCACACCTTCCAACCTGTCGGAAAACTTAAATTCTCATCAGCTGTGTGCACTTCTAAATTCTTTTGGCCTTATTTTAAGTATCCTCCTCTACCAACACTACCACCTTTGCCCAAAACACACCCATGGTTTGACCACCATTTTCCTCTTCCTCAATTTCCACCAAAGGTTTATCCATCATTCCCATTTCCACCACAAACACCATCACCTACTCCTGTTTATGACCCACCGGTTGTTGAGACTCCCCCTGTTCCGGTATACAATCCTCCTCCCGTTGTTGAACCACCACCGGTTTACAATCCTCCTCCCGTTGTTGAACCACCACCAGTTTACAATCCTCCTCCGGTTTACAATCCACCACCTGTTTACAATCCTCCTCCGGTTTACACACCAACACCAAAGCCAGAACCACCAGTAGTCAAGCCTCCTTGTGACCCAAAACCAAAGCCAGAGCCACCTGTCTACAAACCTGCTCCCATTCCAGTTTATAAGCCAAAGCCAAAGCCGCCGGTCTACAAGCCTGCTCCCGTCCCAGTTTACAAGCCAAAGCCAAAGCCAGAGCCTCCGGTGTACAAGCCTGCTCCCATTCCGGTTTATAAGCCAAAGCCAAAGCCACCGGTCTACAAGCCTGCTCCCATTCCAGTTTACAAGCCAAAGCCAAAGCCAGAGCCTCCCGTCTATAAGCCTGCTCCTATTCCAGTTTATAAGCCAAAGCCAAAACCACCTGTTTATAAGCCTGCTCCCATTCCAGTTTACAAACCAAAGCCAAAGCCACCTGTTTACAAGCCTGCTCCAGTTCCAGTTTACAAGCCAAAGCCAAAGCCGCCAGTCTACAAACCGGCTCCGGTTCCAGTTTACAAGCCAAAACCAGAGCCACCGGTTTACAAACCTGCTCCGGTTCCAGTTCCAGTTTACAAACCAAAGCCAAAGCCGCCAGTCTACAAACCTTCCCCTGTTCCAGTTTATAAGCCAAAGCCAGAGCCACCGGTCTACAAACCTTCCCCTGTTCCAGTTTATAAGCCAAAGCCAGAGCCACCGGTCTACAAACCTGCCCCTGTTCCAGTTTACAAGCCAAAGCCAGAGCCACCAATCTACAAGCCTGCTCCTGTTCCTGTTTACAAACCTAAGCCAGAGCCGCCAGTCTACAAGCCTACTCCGGTACCAGTTTACAAACCTAAGCCAGAGCCGCCAGTCTACAAGCCTACTCCAGTACCAGTTTACAAACCAGAGCCAAAGCCGCCTGTTTATAATCCTTCTCCGGTTCCAGATTACAATCCGACACCAAAATCACCATTGCCTCCGCTAATAGACCCACCTTCACCAAAGAAACCTTGCCCACCATTTTCTCTCCCAAAGCTTCCTCCTTTGCCCACCATTCCTCCAAAGTCTTTCCATCATCACCCCATCCTAGGAAATCATCATCATTTGCCCACCATTCCTCCAAAATATTTTCATCACCCCATCGTAGGGGATCTTCCTCCCCTACCTCCTAAGTACTCTCATCCTTAATTAAGACTTTGCATGCTATCAACAAACAAATAAATTAAGACTTCATGATTGGAAACAATTTGAGAAGATTATGCATAGAGATTGATAGATCCGGCAAAGCGATTAGGATTTCGTTTGTGCATGAATGTGTATCATGTGAAGATATTGAATGGGGTTTGTAAAGTTTCAAGTTTGCATTTATATTGTATCGATTGAATCAATAATTGTACTTTTAACTAAAACAAGTTATTATTTTAAGTTGTGTCTACGAGTGTATTGTAAGCCTTTTTCACGTTAATTTTCAATGCCATTTTTTTTTTTTTTTTTTTTTTTTTTATTGTTTTTAGTAATTGCTTGCGTAACAATAAGAGTAGCGAAGTTATCAAAAGCCATGACATCCGGTAGCAATTTGATCAAGAGAGAAGAATTCGTGATGCCAAAGCTTGAAACTTTCAATTGTGCCTTGAATTGAGGAAGAAAGTGTAATATAGCTAATTAGACATCATACATTGCAATTCTTAACTTAAAAATTTTAAACATTTGTTATTTATGGAAGAATATTATCATACATTCTTAACTTCAAAAATATTATAACACATGCATTATAATACGTAAAGGGTGAAATCGTAAATAACTTCTAATATACAATCCAAGTTCAACAAACCCCTCCTAGCATTAAGGTAACCGCACGATGCTGCCACGTTACCATATGAACAGTTGAGATTCACTTTCTGAGTTGATCTCCTATCACACTCGACTATATATAACTACACCTTGTGTTTTTTACTGTGTGTAAAAGCGTAGATACCCGGTGAAAATAATTAAGGGTAAAATCAAACAATGGCAAATCCTAGGGTTTTCTTCGATATGACCGTCGGCGGTTCACCGGCCGGCAGGATTGTGATGGAGCTGTTCGCTGACACGACTCCAAAAACCGCCGAGAACTTCCGTGCACTCTGCACCGGTGAGAAAGGAACCGGTACTTCCGGCAAAAATCTGCATTACAAAGGATCCTCATTCCACCGTGTGATCCCCAATTTCATGTGCCAGGGCGGTGATTTCACCAGAGGTAACGGCACCGGCGGTGAGTCCATCTATGGCAACAAATTCGCCGACGAGAATTTCAAAAAGAAGCACACCGGTCCGGGAATCCTCTCCATGGCGAATGCCGGTCCGAATACCAACGGATCTCAGTTCTTCATCTGTACGGAGAAAACCGAGTGGCTCGATGGGAAACACGTCGTGTTCGGAGAGGTTGTTGAAGGAATGGACGTCGTAAGGGCGATCGAGAAGGTTGGATCTGGAAGCGGAACCACCTCTAAGCCCGTCGTTATTGCCGATTGTGGTCAACTTTCTTAGATTCATATCTATTTCCTGTTTTTAATTTCTCAATTTTGATTTAATTGTGTCCATCGTATCGACTATCATGGTGGTGGTGTTATCTAGGGTTTTGTACCGGTTGTGTTAAGGGTTTATATCTAAGTTGATGGTTAATGAAATAAAATTAAGTTTTCCAATTCCTTTGTTTGACCCGAGCTTTTGTACAAATCGTTTGTCTATGGGACCGGTGATTTTGAACTGATGGCTCTCGTTAAAATAAAAATAAAGCAAAAAGAAGTTATAGTAACCTTTAAAATATTCTCTCAACTGAGGCAAAGTCACGCTTTAAATTATAGTAACCTTGTCCTAGTTGTAATTTGGAGTTGGTTGAGAAGGAGAATGCTGAGTTGAATCCTATCAAGATTCATTGCGGAATCCGAGGAGCAGATTGTTCTTCTTGAGCAATAGAAAGTGGAAGCTGTTTACCAAATGGAGAAGGCTGTAGCAATGATGACAACTAATTCCAAAGAGCTGGATAGTTTCAAAGCCAAGATTGTGAGTGAGCGTTTAGACGGTCTTGTTCGGAAATACCGTAATGAAAGGAAGATAAGAGTTTTTCGCTAGGTATTTGACCAAATAAGATCGTCTAGTTTCTATAGAACCTATTACTAAAGTACCCCTAGAGAGGGATAAGGCTAAGCGGAGCGAAAAGAGTTTTCCATGAGACGAGAAATGCAAACTATTAGCCCTACAGGAAGTTTGTGAATAAGTGATTGTGTGATAATGAGTAAGGAATAACATTCTTTCTGCTAAAAAAGATATATTGAACTCATAATTCATTAGATACTTTTTATGAATGTCAACTAAGTATCATAAATAAACAATTGTTGGAAGTTGGAACACGCATCGAGTATGGTCTTCACAAGGGCTGTGTAGAAATAGGAGAGTAAGGTTTGGCACGCCACTCTAGAAAAACTAATTTATTTTTCGAGTTTTTTAGTTGATGTTTGATAAGTCAAAAAGCTAGTTTAAGATAACTTTTAAGTTAACTTTTAAAAAACTTCTCAAATATACTCTTAATTAATTCTAAAAAACTTATTTTGAAAAATACCATTTTATGTAATTTTATATCTTTCAGCTAATTTTTACCAAACATTCTTTTTTATCGGCTAGCTTATCAGTTAGCAGCTAACTTTTTAACCGTCAGCTAAATTTTCATATATGAGTTAGTTTTTCAGCTACCAGCCAAACGCAGCCTAAATATTTGTCTGATGTCACTAAAACTGTACCTATAGTTGTACCTGTATATTCTTACCCTGGTGCTAGTGGTCTTATCTAAAATTGGTTTACATCTCTAGTTGCCGAAGATTTTCCATTTGTAAGAACTTGTTCGTGTTGGGGGTCGAGTGTTGGTCACCGGTAAGGTAAGTGGTAGCGATTTTTATCTTTTAAACGTGTTAGATCTATCTTTTTACAAGTATGATAACCAAGGATTTATTATTATTATTATTATTATTATTTTAAATGTCACATTACTACAAGTTCAATTTTTATGAAACTATACAAATTTTATGAAAGAAAAGCATCAAACACAAAAATTAAAAATAAATAAATAATAATAAAAAAATCAATCAATATGTATGAAGGAAAAGCATCGAGCACTATAACTATTAACTACTAGCCATCAAAACAATTCAACAGAAATTCAATTAGGAACCAAGGCAAAGAATTTGTTAAATATAAAATCACGTAGACACTAGTCCATCTGATATCACTATGCAGTGATCGATTCCATCAAGTAATTTTTACGGTGTCATATGATTGACATCTCTTTTAAACAATTTGTTAAATATTACGCGGATGCCAATTAAAATAACTACTGAATTTGTGACTTTTTAAGGGTTTTATACTAGCTTTATAATCTTTTATCTAGTTACAAGATACATTATGGTTAATATTTTAACGGAGTTTTTACTATGACGGGTTTTATGTGGATTTTTGGCTTGAACGACGATCACTTTGATCAACTTGTTTCCGGAGCAAAGATGAACGAACCCATCTAATCGAATACCAACAACATAAATAATCATCGTAATTAGCAATTACGACTAACATATGAAACAAACACACCAATATGTTGTATGAAATCGATACTAGCCTTGAAATTGATTGAAGCTTCCGTTGTGGAAACTGATTTAAAAGATTGATACTATGACATCGATAGGTTTGATGCTTTTATAGAAATTGGTTTGGAGGGAAAACTTAGCGTGCGTTTGGTTGCATAAATCTTTCCAGTTTTCTAGGAATTTCTTTTCAAGAAAAACAGAAACTTTGAAAACGCGTTAGGTTCGTTCAGTTTTCTAAAGCTTTTTAAGAAAATGAAAATTTTCAGCTTTCCAAATTATATGTAAATTAGAAAAGCAAATTTTACAGTTTTCTAAAATTTTTCAAAATTTTAAGATAAAAAATGAAAACTCCACCGCTTCTAACCAAACGCGTTTTCTAAATTTTTTATTGAAAACTGAAAATGAAAACTCAACTTAGGAAATAACAATATTTTTCTACAACCAAACGCACCCTAATGTTGCATTTAGTTGCGGAAAAATGGACCGTTTTTCGGAAAAAATTCCAAGAAAAATGAGAATTTTAAAAACACGTTTAATTCGTCCATTTTTCTAAATTTTTCACGGAATATGAAATATTTCCGTTTTCTAAAATTACAAAGAAGTTGGAAATTTTTGGAAAACCGATAATCATTGTTTTTCATATTTTTTCTAATTCCAAATTTTTATCTAAAATATAAACACACACATACTCCCACCCACCCACCTCTACCTACCCCCACCTTAACACCCCCAACCCACCACACCCCTACCTACCCGCACTCACCCACTCCTACTCCCAAACCCACCCCCACAAACACACACACACACAAACACGCGCACATACACACACCCATCCCCACCCACACCCACATTCCCACAAACACACACACACACACACCCATAAACACATCCCCACCCCTACCCTCACAAACACACCCCCATACCCACACCTATCCACCCACACCCCCATACACACATACACACACACCCACACCCACACCCACACACCCACACCCACACACCCACACCCACATACACACACATCCAACACCACTACCACAATCACCAACCTACCATCAGTCCATCACCATCACCACCACCACTACCCCATCACCACTGTCGCCGCCATCATCACCACTACCTCATCTGTGACATCCCCATTTTCACGGCAAAAAAAGATTGATTTTTGTTTATGCTTTATAAAAATCAGAGTACCTCTTTTAATAAAAATATTGTGGAATTTGTTCCCAGTAAAACATGATAAATACGTTATCAAAGCATTTCCGAAGAAAAGTATTTTTATTCATTTTAAAACATTTGGGATGTCATCGTCAATACAGAAACATAAGCATAAACAAAACTTACATTCATTATCGCTAGTGATTTATATCTCCTTAATCTCTCAGTGTAATTTGACTTCATATCAACACCTGTGATATAAATAAGCTGAGTGGATCAGGTTGGGAAACTTGGTGAGTACATAGGGTTTTCAACCCACAATAATATAATTATTATGTTTAAACAATCAAACAATCAACCCAATTACCCATCCCCATTATCTTCTTTACTCTCAAGAGTCTACCCTAAGAGTCATCTATCCTGCCTTCGTTCATTTTGATCCTACCTTCGTTCATTCTGAAGTCCTTTGCTTCCAGGGTTATAGGACTGACACTAAGTCCATAGCTGTCAATGCTCGTTCGTAAAGCACTAATTCTATAACTGTTAAAGTTCATTCATCGGGTACTAAATCCATAGCTACCAGTGTCTAGATACTAAGTCCATAGCTACCAGCGTTTATCTATCAGGTACTAACTCCATAGCTACCAACATTTATTCAATAGGCACTAAGTCCATAGCTGCCAATGATCACTCATATAATCTTTTATCTCTCATCATTCATCTACCCATGTTATACCAAACATATTTGTAGATATAAAATACGTATACAGTTTAAATCATTTAAAACTTGTATAAAATCGTTCATCCAGCATAGATAGCAAGTATACATATAATATGCACACACAACACGTAGTTTATATAAAATACTTCATATCTATGTGTAAGATGAAAGAGACCATGCACTCACTTGATTAGGTGGTGATTCCGAACTCAGACAACGCTTTGTTATCTCAAAACAATTTTCCTCGACAAAACCTAGTATTAATACCACTGGGGTTTAGTTTTTAACGTTAACCGCGACAAATTAATAGTCTAACTATTATTACTATTATATAGGTGTTAAATAACACTCAATATAACTCAGAATAATAGCCCAAATAATTATTTTAAGTTCCTAATAATGTTACTATAATTAAATAAAAGCTATATTAAATATAGTATAGACGTAACTCACTTACAACGGGTTTTAATTAAAAATCGGACTTCGCTGGAGCAGTGTTTCCGAGCCGAAAGATTTTCTTGTCGGAGCCTTCGGGTGTTTTGGGGCTTTCTTCTTGTGCTAGGGAGGTTCCCTAGAATTGGGAGGGGTTTAGGGTGGTTAGAGAGAAGTTAGAGAGAGAAAGAAAGGCTTATGGTGTGAAGAAATTATGAAGAGTTCATCTCTTATTTATAGGAATTTTATAGTAAAGTAGTCTCCAAGCTTCGTCCGTATCTTTCGCCTAAAAGCTCCATTTTCTACATTCTTTATATCCATGCATTGGTATTTACGAGTACTACAACTTTCATTTAGACCCCGTCGGCTAATTCTCCTTCTATCTCAGATTTACGAAAACTGTATCGTATTTATCACGCACGAAGAGTAGCGACTAAGCTTCGTCCATATCTTTCGTATACGAGCTTCGTTTCTGACGTTATTTATATCCATGCGTTGGTATTTACGATTACCACAACTTTCATTTAGACCTCGTTGGCTAATTCTCATTCTATCTCGGATTTACAAAACTATATCGAATTCGCCGTGCTCGAAAAGTAGAGACTAAGCTTCGTCCATAACTTTTGCATACGAGGTCCGTTTTTGACGTTATTTAAATCCACATGTAGATAAAGATAAAATCTACAACTTTCTTTTTTACTCCGTCAGCTAACTCTCGACCGATCTTAAATTTAACAGTAGGAGGTGATTACACTGTTAAATGTCCGCGTAAAATTTATAACTTTAACATACGGACTCCGTTTTCGTTTGTCTTTTTACATTTGAGTTCCTATTAATGAGATCTTCAATTCTCATTTAGGTCGTGTAGGCCAAAAACCGCTCAATCTAAAATTCGAGTTTCGGCCTGTGCATTGCTAAGCTAAATCTTAGAAAATTCATAACTTCCTCATACGAAGTTAGATTTGGGCGTTTTTTTGTATGTTCTCGGTTTAACATATACTACAACTTTTGTTTAGATTTCTAAGGCTAAAAAGTCCTCCATCGTAAATTCACTATTTACGTCTCCCAGTGTCGTGCCGGTTTTGCCATAAAACTTCGATGAACCATAACTTCTTCATTATAACTCGGATTTCAACATTCTTTATATGTACGGAACCTTTAAAACGTATTCTTCAACTTGGTTAAGATTATTCTTTCTAAATAATCTACCATTAAAAACTCATTTTTGATGTCTATTGTCTCTAAATTGATTAGCCCGGATCTATGGGCGTTACACCATCACCACCACCTCCATCACTACCTTCGCCGCCGCCACCCTCCTGCTGCCACCAACACCACCACCACCATCATTAACACCACCACTTCCCCACCCCACCTTACCACTACTACTGTTTTCTAAAAATGAAAACCGATAGAAAAATACACATCAAAACACGTTTTCTAATTTTCTAAAATTGAAAATGAAAAACGAATAAGTTTTAACTAAATGCGTTTTCCAAATTTTCTAATGGAAAATGAAAACGGAAAATGAAGACTGAAAAGGGAAATGAAAAACGGAAAATGAAAACTGTTTTTTTGTAAGTAAACACAACCTTAACGTTTCTAGGCTATGGGGTACACATGGGACGTTATAGGCCTGGTGATGTATTGGAGACCTAGTGATGTGTTGGATAGTGTGCACGCCACCCCTGTAGCGTGGAAGGGCGTGTTGAGGGAACAACTGACCACCAAACCCTAACTCTGTAACACCCCGACTCCCAGGTATAATTTTTTCAGCTTTATGTTCATGTTGGAAGGCCTACTCGATGAGTTGGATGCCCCAACTTGTCGTGTAGGAACGGATATGGCCGCGTGACTTAAGGGACCCACTCGATGATTTTGAGGACCCAACTCGATGAGTTGGAGCTGGAATGAGAAACTCTAATTTCCAGGGTTTTGCACCCTATTTAAAGGCTCATTATCCATCCCCTGCCTCTCTTATTCCCCCTTGACCTCAGAAAAACCTAAATGCGTATTACTCTCCATTTTTGTGTGTGAAAGCTTGGAAGGTAGTTTTTAGTGCAAGGAACTTGAAGACTCAAGAGCTTGGATCAAGAAGAAGCTTGTGGATCCAGTACCTATGCCACTTTGGCTTCCATTTGAAGGTAACAAGTTGTTACCTTGATCATTCTAGTGTTATATCTCCTCATTCAAAGGTTTAAAGGCATTTCTAGCATTTTTGTTGGTCATGTCGGGTATTGAGCATGATCTGAAGTTGTAACTTCAGATCTAGACCCCTTTAAGCCCTTATAGTCATAAAGTTCACGAATTTATCATGCTTTGGCCCTTCTCTTTGGCTTAAAAATATTCCTTAGCTTGGTTTTGGCATTTAAGACCTTGCATGCACGTAAAGTTTACAACTTTACGTGGTAACTATTCCCTAGGAGGATAGATCTATGATTTGGAGCCTTGGTCTTGCTCAAAAGCATCTAAATAAGAAAAGGATTGAAGGGACTCGACGAGTTGCATGGTGTTGGGTTAGTGTGTGTTGTGTCATTGGGCTTAACATCTATGTTTGTTTTGAGTCCCGGATTGGGCATGTTCATCCGTGGTTTATTAATTAGGGTTAGACTATTTATAAAGCATGCATGTATAGCCTTCGTAATTAACGTTTTCATTAATTGCTGCATTGTAACCCTAAACACCTCTACAGTAGAAGTTCTTAATCGAGCTCTTCTGAGGTGATAAAGTTTAATCATTCGACATCGTTTGAGCCATTCTTGTGTCTTAATATCATTTTTCTTGTTTTTCTATTTAGAATCTATCGATCATACTAGAATTTTATCTTAACAATTGGTATAAGTGCGGGAGACTGTGTAACTCATACGCATTCCTTCTGTTTGAAGAACACTTTAGGGTTTCCATTTTTATCGAACATATAGAAGCCGTCTTCCTTCTGTCAATGGTATCTCTATTGTTTGATAAAACCCTAATCTCAAGTTTACAAGTCTGATTCTAGCAGAATTAAGGAAAGGCTCATCATGTCTCACGACGACTCTCAAACCAATCCCATCAACATCTCCAACAACATTGGTTCCACTACTAGGGTTCCCAGTCTCTATACTCAAGACTAGGGATGAGTATTAGAACCGTCGGAACCGGAATCGAAATTGGTAATAGGTCCGGTTACCCTAGGGTCAAATGATTCGGTTCATATGATTTCACTGGCTGATCTACCGAACCTGAATCCCCATGATTGGATTTTGCTGTACAACATTCTACTTTCCAATCCACAACAGTATGAGCCGATTATTGATCATATCAAGAGAATTTCAGCTTCCTACATTCACGAGGTTGCTAAGATGGATCATGAGATTGCTCATGTTTTGAGAAAAAGGACAACAATCAAACCCCTTAGGACTCCGTCTGATGCTACAAAGATGAAGATGGGTAAGATTTATTCAAAATGTCATGCTATGATGTTCACTCGAAATGAAGGACAGAAGTTCGTGTTCGGACTTGATGACAAGCATCTGTTCTCAACAACTTGCTTGGAGCATATTCTAGACATCATTCATAGTTGTAAACAGAACGAAGCAGCAGATAAGAAGAATTTCACAGAAATGCTTCGGTGGTACATAGATGTCCGTCATGCTCTTCTTGACATCATACTGAAGATATTAAAGACTGTGAAGAAGGCCACTCTTGCTCAACCTATTTGATCTCTCGCCTCAATTGACGCAAAGGGGGAGATTGTTGGGTCTAGGGTGTTGCATCTTTGGGCTCGTGTTATAGTCCATCATGTACTCACGGTTTGGGCCTGTGTAGCCGTGTTTTGTCTCTAGGTTAGTATATATAGTGCATGCAGACATAGTTATTGTTACGCTTCTCATTTATTGTTTTGCTATTATTGCACTATAACCCTATCACACCTCTATAGTCGAAGTTCTTCATCGAGCTCTTCAAAGGTGGAGCATATTTTAATCATTCGGATCTCGTTTGATTCATTCTTGTGTTCTTTTCTTACTTAATATTTGTTTATCTGTTAAGAATCTGTCGATCTAATAGCGCAATATTCTCATCAATTACTGTTTAGAGTGAGCTGGAATCATAAGTGGAAGAGCCATCAATGACTAAATTTGTAATCTACTTTATTTTTAATTATATAACTAGCTAAAAATGTATTTTGTTAGTAAATTAAGTTAAAAGTGATAATTACGTAATTTCACAATTAACTCCATTCTCCATTATAAGTTTTCTTTCAACATTTCTTTGCTTTTCTAAATTTGATTATTTAATCCTAAATACAAATGATCAAAATCATGCTCACGTCTTCGCCTCCATGTATTTAGAATTGATGCAGCAAAGATCTCTTATTTTGCAATGGCCAGTGTCGCTGCTGCCATACGAAATATTTTCAAATTTTTAAAAGGTTTGTTCATTTGATTAATTAGCTAATGACAATAATCAATTACAAATAATATGTGATTTGTGTGAATTGCCATAATATTTTAGTAATTAATTGGAAGCAAGACTATAAGTGTATAGAGATTCACATATAAATCACAAGTGAATAACATATGATTCACATGTAATTCACATATGAATCGCATTTAATTCATATGCGATTCACTTGTGATTTACATGTGAATCACATGTAATTCATACATGTGATTCACATATGAATTACATGTGATTCACATGTAGATTCACATGTAGATTACATGTGAATTATATATGATTCACATGTAAATCACAAGTGAATCATATATGAATTACATGTGATTCATATGTAAATTTTTAAAAGGTTCGTTCGTTTGATTAATTAGCCAATGACAATAATCAATTACAAATCATATGTGATTTGTGTGAATTGACATAATATTTTAGTAATTAATTGGAAGCAAGACTATAAGTGTATAGAGATTCACATGTAAATCACAAGTGAATAACATATGATTCACATGTAATTTACATATGAATCGCATTTAATTCATATGCGATTCACTTGTGATTTACATGTGAATCACATGTAATTCATACATGTGATTCACATATAAATTACATGTGATTCACATGTAGATTACATGTGAATTATATATGATTCACATGTAAATCACAAGTGAATCATATATGAATTACATGTGATTCATATGTAAATTACAAATGAATTACATGCGATTCACAAGTAACCACAAGTGAATAACATATGAATTAAATGTGATTTACATGTAAATCACAAGTGAATCATATATGAATAAAGTCTATATGGAAACATGCATTTTGTGTGAATGTTCTTCATTATTTATTATTTATTATTTTTTAATTTTTTTTTTGTGAATTTGACATTTAAATCTTAAAAGATACAATCACATGTAAATATCACATTATATAATCACATGTGAATTTTGCATGATATATACACATATGCATTTTTACGAGTGTTCTTGAATTAATCAAACTTTTTAAAATTTTCTTGTAGATTTGAAAGAATTTGTGAAAAATATTGAAGATGTGAAAAGTGGTGAATTGAAGAAAAATATGGAAATCTTGAAACGAAGA
Organism: Lactuca saligna; assembly: GCF_052625555.1. Taxonomy (NCBI): domain Eukaryota; kingdom Viridiplantae; phylum Streptophyta; class Magnoliopsida; order Asterales; family Asteraceae; genus Lactuca; species Lactuca saligna. The sequence continues at coordinate 41,645,086 of NC_136419.1, forward strand.
CATGAAAATTCTTAGAAAATTTGTAGTATTTTTTTTTTTTAAATTTTATTTTGTATCAAACAAAATACTTGTACTATTATGTTTATAGATTAGTAAAATAAAAATGGTTTATATATATATATATATATATATATATATATATATATATATATATATATATATATATATATATATATATATATATATATATATATATATTATAAATTATTTACGAATATTAGAGTATAAAAATTATGATATATGCACTTGAAAAAAAATACATATATGCACCTAAAACGTCGATTTTTTTGGTTAAAAAACATTATATTTTTTTATTTAAATGCTCCAGTTTTTTTTTTTTTTTTTTTTTTTTTTTTTTTTTTTTTTAAGTTTACAGATTTTTAAAAATTTACTGTTTTTATATAAAATTGCATATTTTCTAAAAAAAGTATTTTTTTTTTCATTTTTTTAAAAATCATGCTTTCTAAAAAATTTGAAAAAAATACATTTTTTAAAAAAATTCGAAAAATAATACTTAAAAAAAATCTGAAAACTTAATTTATTATGTTAATTTTTAGACATTTTTATTAATGTTTCAATAACACAAAAGATAAACATTAATTGAGATTGGTAGGATGACTATCATGCCATTAATGAGTTAATTTTAATCTAACGATCAACCTTTAGTTCTTAGGTTCTCAAGAAACTATGAGTTCTCAACATATCTCACCCATATATATATATATATATATATATATATATATATATATATATATATATATATATATATATATATATATATATATATATATGTTCAGGTTTATTTGAGACCATTCTAATTTTGTAAGATCGTGAGACCAAATCGAAAAATAATTTTAAAATGCAAAATAAATGGAAAAATCCAAAAATTCTTTTTTTAAATATTATTTTCGGAACTTGAATTAACTAAAAAATAAAAAAATATATAAAAAAAATAAAAAACATTCCGTTTTTTTTGAAAAATACGTAAAATATTCTAAATAGAATATTACACTGACATATTCTAAAAAATAATTTTAAAATGCAAAATAAATTGAAAAATCTAAAAATTCTTTTTTTAAATATTATTTTTGGAACTTGAATTAACTAAAAAAAATAAAAAAAAAAATTATATATTTTTTTTAAAAATACGTGAAATATTCTAAATAGAATATTACACTGTACATATTCTAAAAATAATTTTAAAATGCAAAATAAATGGAAAAATTAAAAAAAAAAAATTTAAATATTATTTTCGGAACATGAATTAACTAAAAAAAAATAAAAGAATGCGTCTCACGGTCTCACAAAATATAGGTGGTCTCAAATGAACCTAACCCTATATATATATATATATATATATATATATATATATATATATATATATATATATATATATATATATATATGTCAATTTCAAAAATCCATAGATCATTGGCTCCTATATATGTAAGTAAAAACTAACCACTAGAAAAGGCCCTATCCTTTGAACCAGATAAAATTCTAGTTTAGGGAGATGTTTGGATTTGGGGAAAAAGAACATCCATGAATTTTTTGTTAAACCTTCTTCATAAATCATAAACAAACTATGTATAAACCCGAACAGAAAAAAGAAAAAACGATGCCATGCTTTTATGCTTATTCCATCTTTGGGGTGAATGTTAGATGAGCCACTCTTCATAAACATTTAAACTACTAAGCAATGATTAACAATGACATGAAGTAGAAACAATTACAAAAGCATCCCATTCAAATAATCTTAGATTGTTTAATTCTCTGGTGTTTCATCCAACTAGCTAGCTTCAGCTACGGATTCAAATAATAAAAAATCCCACAATTATCGAAGCAATTTAAAAAAGTCAGACTTAGAAAAGAACCATATATAGATAGATATGTTGATCTCGACTAATTCTTGATTGGAGGAGGCTTTCTCAACTTCGAAGCTTGTTCAAACCCATAAGCAATCTCTATCAATGTAGGCTCTGAACCCTTTAAACCTCCAAAACAAATACCAAACGGAGCCCCATTTTTATCGTACCCACCCGGAATACTAATTCCTGGATATCCCCCAATTGCAAGAACTGTAGAACCATATGAATACGGTGTGACAAGTGCATCCAATTTGTTTTCTTTCATCAACTTCTCAAACCCTAATTTTGATGCTCTTGTCAAGTTCCTCAATGCTTCCTTCTCCAACTCTCCAATCCCATTCGTCTTCTCAGCTTCCAAAAATATATCTTGTGGGTAGTCTTTCAGCTTTTCCTAAAATATATATGTAACAAATTAAATGGTGTTTTTTTCATACAGAAAAATTCGATTAGATGAACATGACCACATGATTTGTACTTACCACATTAGCAAATTTCTTGTTGAATGCTATCACATCTGCTAAAGATCTCACAGGTGAAGCCACTAGCTCCTTTAGATATGCATTCAGTGATATCTTGAATTCTGCAAATAGTGCTATATATACACCAAGGAACATTGGCATGATATCGTTGTAGTTTGTGACTTCAAGATTGTCAATCAGAGTAGCACCACTTTGTCTTGTTTTTAACAAATTGCAAAAGTAAGAATGTTAAGAGTTATATTTTACAAATTACAGAAAACCCCATATGTTAAAAACTTAAAATGCATACCTTAATATCATGAAATGTTTCTTGAACTTATTCAAAATTTCAGTATCATTACCAAATCCAAAATTAGGATAAGCCCTTACTATCCCTAACCTCTTTCCTTTAAGCCCACCAGATTTTAAGTGCTTCAGATAACCACCATGGGGAATATACTTTGAAGCTTTTCTTGTTGCAACTGCATCATTTTTGTCAAAACCAACAATGGCATCAAGGACATAAACAGCATCAGTTACAGTCCTACATATTGGTCTGTTAAGAGGGACAAAAACTGTTAGCAAAATCATTAAGGAATATGAATGGGAAAATTAATAGATATATTAGGTTTACCCAACTGTATCTTGTCTAGGGGAAATTGGAATGACTCCTGCTCGACTTGTGAGCCCTAATGTGGGTTTAATCCCAACAACTGAGTTAGCACATGAAGGACATAGGATTGATCCATCTGTTTCTGTACCTAGTGATACAGTTACCATGCTTGTTGCAACTGCTATAGCTGATCCAGTGCTTGAACCACATGGATCGTGGGTTGCTACATATGGATTCTGCACAAAATTCAACAACTTTTTCAAAGACGCATTTACACAAACACCTGGTGTGCTCTACTGTTTTGGTAGCAAGAAGTTATCGTAAATGAAGTAAAACAATCAAACAACTACAAGTAATAAAGCTGAATCAAGTTTATGTATTGTTTTTCTTAAGCTATGAAGGTGGGAACTTACAACTGCTTGCTTAGTTCTAGCATTCCACCCACTGGGTGCAGAGGAGCTTCTGAAAAAAGCCCACTCACTCAAGCTTGCTTTCCCGAGTATAATCGCCCCTGATTCTCTCAACTTCTTCACTACTCCAGCATCACGAGGCACCACTGACTTAAGAAGTGCGTAAGATCCTGCAGTCGTGTTAAGCTTATCTTTGGTTGCAATGTTATCTTTGACTAAAATAGGGATACCATGCAACCCAAAGCGCGACTTGGGGGCATTAGCTTTTCGCTCTTCATCAGCTTTCTGAGCTTGATGAACAGCATCTGGGTTCACTTCAATGACTGCTCTGTAGATGGGATTGAGTTTACGTATCTCCTGGATGTAAAACTCAACTAAATCCTTGGACGTAAGTTTGTTGTGCTTAAAAGCTGTTCGAATCTCGTCGATAGTGGCTTCCTTTATGGTAAATTCAGAGCCTTCAATGGCGCTAATGCTCTGAAGCAAGAGGATTAACAAAAGAGTCTGAGTAAACATTGAGATCTTCAATGGTGGACCACTCTCTTTTCTGTCTAAGCATCAAAGGATTAACACCCGTTCACGAGAAAAGAAAGGAAATGGGTGGAAGCCGGAGTAAAGTGAGAGAAATTGGTTTCATTATAGGATGGAAGTGGAAGGAAATGGAGGGATCACTTTCCCTCCTAACTTTCCTTTCGATAGGATTTGGAGAGAACGAACAAAATGTTTAACTTTTCATCCATTTCTCTTCAACTCGGGAACACAAAACACAAATTTCTTTTCCTTTCTCTTATCTTCTTTTCTCTCCTTAGTTTCTTTTCTCTTCTTTCTTTTCTCTGCTACAACTCGGGAACGGGGTGTAAAATTTAAAAGGTATTATGATGGATCTAAATATCTGATAAAATATAATATCTACTGGGAAAGACAACATAATGCTTTCATGGCGCATGGATAGGGAATTTTTAGGCATCTGCTACTGCCTACTGCTCCCGTTGATGGGAGGGAATCTCAAGATGGACCGATGTTCAAACACACAATACGATATCTCGACATGATTTTATTGATAAAATATTTTTTATTTAACAAAGCTAATTACAGAAATGCTTAGTATTATTATTGAATTATGGTTTTAAAAATAAATATTGAATTATCAATATTTATTTGAATCTTTGAAATATTGATAGATTTTGTCAATTATGGTTTTAAAAAAATATAGCCACCTTCTGATCCATATATAGTCCATATAAAAGTTTTAGTTTAGAACTTGAGCAGACATTAGACTTCTCGGTGTAGTGCGGTTTGAGACCGTGCTTCCATGCCAACTCAGTATGGAACACCACCCCTAGGGTGCGGTTTGCTGCGGTCTAAACCGCGGTGCGGCCCCTCAAGACCGCGTATTCTGATTGGCTGGTCATTCTGACTGTTGAAATTGAAAGATTCTTTTTTTTTTTTTTTTTCCTTTTTTTTCTTTTTCTTTCCTATATATACACATATCAACTTAACTTTTTTATTCACAACATAATCTTCTCTATCTCTCAAAAAATATATATTTTTTTTAAATCACTACTCTCCCAAAAATGTCATCTTCTTCATCTTCTGAAGAATTTCAGACTATTTTTGATACCGCTATTGCGTGTGTTCAAATGACGGAACAAACATACAACGTTGTATGTAACAACGCAGCTGCAAGTTCTCAACAGAGAACACAAAGATACATTTACAGAAATCGTGAAGAAGCCAACCAACGTTTGGTACAAGACTATTTTGCAGAGAATGCCACTTACCAAGAGTATTATTTTCGTAAGCGCTTCAGAATGCTCAAAGGTTTATTCGAACGTATAGTTGAAGATGTAACGAGGGAGTGCAGTTTTTTCCAACAACGCCACGATGCTAGAGGTACACCCGGTTTCACTCCGTTACAAAAATGCACGGCGGCACTTTGTCAGTTAGCATATGGCATTCCGCCTGATGCGTTAGACGAAAGTTTTAGTATGTCTGCTAGGATAGCACAAGACAGTCTCCATTTTTTCTGCAAAACTGTCATTCAGTTTTATGATCCAAAATATTTACGTAAGCCTACACGTAATGTCATCTTGCAATTGCAAGCTCATCATGCTAGTGTGCATGGATTTCCTGGAATGCTAGGAAGCTTAGATTGTCTCCATTGGGCATGGGAAAATTGCCCTACAACATATCATGGGCAATTTACCCGAGGTGATCATGGTCACCCAACGGTAATACTTGAAGCAGTTGCATCACAAGATATGTGGATTTGGCATGCTTTTTTTGGTTCTCCTGGTTCGATTAACGACATCAACGTTCTTAACCGTTCACCAATATTTAACAACATATACTATAGATCCGCACCAGATTCTTCTTTTCAAGTGCATGGAACGCCATATAAGTATGGTTATTATCTGGTCGATGGAATCTATCCTGAGTATGCTGTGTTTGTTAAATTGTTTTCAGCTCCGCATGGTTCTAGACGAAAGAAATTCAAGAGAGCTCAAGAAAGTGCTAGAAAGGATGTTAAGCGTACTTTTGGAGCTCTGAAGAAACGGTGGTTCATATTGAAAAAACCAGCAGCTTATTTGGGCGAGGAAAAACTTCAAGAAATCATGTATACATGTATTATATTGCATAACATGATTATTGAAGACGAAGGAAGAGCGATATGTGCGTTTGACGAGGAAGATATCATACCAGAGACACAACCAATAGAAATTGGTGGCGAAGAGTATATAAACAGGAGAGCAGAGATACGTTGCACCGAAACATTTCACAATCTTCGCAATGACTTGGTGGAACACATTTACGAGGTTCAAAACATTAACCTTAATTTGGATCCACCGGATGACCCCGGAGATGAGTTCTCGGAGAACGACTTTATGTAGTTTCCTTTAGTTATTTTCTTTATGTTTTTTAAGTTTCTAGGGTTATTTAAATGTCATGTGTTTTTTTTTTTTGGTAACGCAATGTACTGTTTTTTTTTTATTTTCAAGTAATGAAGAATTATGTTTTTTTTTATTAAAATAGAAGGTATATTAAATTAAATTAGTTAAAAAAAAGTTTTATTAAATTAAAATACTTAAAAAAAACAAAAAAAATAAAAAAAAATGAAAAGTGTGGCAAGAAACCACACTTAAGTGGTAAAAGGTGACATGGCGCTGATGTGGTGGGGGAGGGAGTGCGGTTTCGGTGGCACCACTCCCTCCAGTCTTATTTCTAAAATTCTAAATATCAAAATATGCCCCACGACTGATTTTGGGTCAACTGGTAGGTACTTCATGACTTCAAACGGACACATATCCACACAATATCCTACATATCAAAAATTGAAACCTTTCTCCCCATCTTACTCATTTACCTGTGTCACACTCATAAAATGGCATTTGCATCAACCTAGCATTGCACAATGCCATTCCTCATAAAGTGGCAGTTGGCTATAGTTTCTGTCTGGAAAAATATTGTATAGTAAAGTACTGTTTAGGAAAGTTTTATGTGACAACATTTCAACAACCTGTCTATTTAGGAACCTAGTTCAACATCGAGCCCGTCGAGATTCATATTCACTAGTGTCAGACTCCCTCCCATTCAAACTGTGGGTAGAATATTAGATAACAAAATTTGAATTGTAGGATTGATTTGTAAAGTTAATTATTACATATCTTTTTTTAAATAATAGTATTGATACATTTTCTTTCTTTTGGGATATTTACTAGAATGCATATGCTTTAAATGCAGGATTATATAGATGCAATAATTGAGTTGTGCGTGTCAGCATCCAACCCGGCGATTGAATATTGAATAATGAAATTGTAATTTTAAATATGTTGATACTAAAAACCAATTTTTTAAAATAAAAATTATATTTATTTTGAAAGAAATTCCCTTTGATTTTATTTGTCAACTCTCGTATATATACATGTAAACTTAAACGGGTAATATAAATTATGTAATTTGTTTGCACGGGGGCCAAAGTGACAAGCTACAAGTTGACATTGAGGATAGATAGAAGAGAAAAGAAAAGTGTTTATTTAAGTATTTTAGTCCTTTTCTGAATATTGGTATGTCGGTATTCTTGTACCAAGTTCATTTTTTTTTTCTTCCAATAATGGCTTTATAAAAATGATATAGTTTAAGCTTTTTATGTTTTTTTTTTTTTTTCTAAGTTGACTTATTTATATTACTATAAGCGTGTGATAGTTTAATTTTATCTATTCTAGAATATTTTTAGTAAAGGTTTCTTCTGTAACTATAGCTAAATAGAGCATATGACATCATCAAAGACGACTCAAAAATAATAATAATAATAATAACAATCTGGTGCTCATCAATGTTATATATAGATAGAGAGATAAGAGAGTATTCCAGACACACAAACCCACACACAAAAGGTTCATAAATGTCAAAAGTGCTTGTCTTTGCATGTTTGCTTGTGCTCTTCACCGCCACCTCGCCGGCGGTGAGGGGTAAATATTACTCCGACAGCCACATAGTTAATGTGCCGGCCACCATAAAGAAAACCCATCTCCACTTCTTCATGCATGACATCCTTTCCGGCAACAATCCTTCCGCCGTTCTAGTAGCAAAACCTAACGGGACGGTGGTCCAAGAAGTTAATCTCCTCCCATTTGGGGCGGTTTATGTAATCGATGACTGGCTCACTGTGGGACCAGACCCGAAATCCAAGATTATTGGAAATGCACGTGGAATGTACGCTTCAACCAGCCGTGGGTCAGACTTGACCTTGTTGTTAAGTGCTGATTTTGAGTTTACGAGTGGTGGATTTAATGGGAGTTCTATAGGTGTGTTTTCAAGGGATCCGCTGGTGGTGGCAAAGGAGGTGGCGGTGGTCGGTGGCAGAGGGAAGTTCAGGATGGCTAAAGGGTTTATCTTGCTTAATGCCGTTTACTTTAACACTACAAATGGGGATGCCATTCTTGAATGCCATGCCACCATTTTTCATTAACAAACTAAAGAAAGAAATAAGAGCTAGTAGGCCAGGTTATGGAAACCCTAGCGATGATGTTGTGATAAAGTTAAGATTATATATATGTTTCTGAGGTCTGGTTTGGGTTTTTGGTAAGAAAAAAAATTGGGTCATGTTAATTTGTTCATATAAAATAAAATTGTATGAGAGTTGTCACGTACATATCATGGAGATAACGATCCTTTACATCAAAATAAGTCAAATCATTTATGAATGATTTTGGATTAATTAATAGATTGTTTATATTGGTAATTAAAGTTTTGATTTAAACAATATTACAAAAATATAAAGTTAACAAAGTTTTTACTAGCAACGTACTTGGAAGATCATTCCTATGTAATTTCGTATAAAATAAACTTTGTTTCTAGTTTACATGGTTGATTGATTTATTATTATTACTAGGTTACCACCCGTGGAAACCATGGGTAGGATAAAAAAAAATAAAACAATATTAATAATTAAAAATGGTAATAGAAAATCAAAGATTTAAAAAATTCAATTAAATTAATAAGATATATGTTTTGTTTAGACTTCTATATTAATTATTTAGAAATAGATTGTAATAAGAAGTTAATAACTTAGCTACATTTTTTTGTTATTTTGTCAAATTTGGTCCTTTGTTAACATGGAATTTTACAATAAATAGCAACCAAGTTTTACATTTTTCGTGTATGTTAAAAATATATGCATATAATATAAACTTATAAACCATAAATGAGAATATATATCAATTATCAATTAACCGTATATTTATGTATGTGATTAAATAGGCACTAATTATTGCTGAAATTAGCATATTTTTTATTGTGTCAAAGAGAAAATCAAACTGATTTTACCATTTTTGCTGTTAGTGATTTGAATCCGTGCACACACAGTTGATTAGTAATCAAATTTCCATCAAAATAGAATTTAACATGCAATCTCCATAGTGGAATTCCTATAATTTAGGAATACACTTTTACCTTCCAATTTTAATCCAAATTTCCAGCAAAAATAAATCAACTTAATTGCAATCTATATCATACCTTATATATTGAAATCTATATCAAAGAGGGGCAAAAATGATATTTAACATTGGATGAAATCAGTGTTTTTGAAGGGATACGTGGCATATTAGTTTCGTTTATTAGATAGGGAGATTATTAGATGTAAAATCGGTATAGATATTACACGGATTGATTAAACAAAAAATTAAATATTAAAATATAAATATTAATTATTTTTTCAAATAAAATTTGAAATAAGGAAAGAAGGAACCTATTAATTATAATTTCTATTACATTTATTATATTTAATACTTTATATATATATAAATATAGAAGTTTTATATGGCTTTTTAATTTAAAATTTTTAAAAACTTACAAATTGACATTTGGATATTATTTATTATTTCAAAAATATGATAAAATGATAAATGTCAAAACGCATGAGAGGTTGATACATATCAAAATTAATCTTCATTTATTATATATATATATATATATATATATATATATATATAGTAGGTGTGAGACCCGTGTATTATATGGGTTTATTAAAAATAAAATTTTAATATTAATATATAAATATGAAATATTTTATAATGTAATACTTTATATAACAGAATGTAATCTTCTGAAAATTTACTAAAGAAAATTAAATCGTCTGAAGTATTTATGAGAATTTATTACCAAATTAATAGTATGATCTTATTTCCTTACAGAATCAATTATAATTTTATGAAATTTTATTTAGAAAAAATGAAAATCTCAAAAAAATTATAAGAAAAATAAAAATTTTAAAATTCTCACAAAATAACAAATATCAAAATAAAAAACAAAATGACATGTACCAAAAAAAATTCATTTAAAAGATTATTATTATTATTTCTATTCTATTTAATTGCCTTCTAAGTTCCAAGTTCTAAGCGATTCACACAAAGTAAAAATATTAATATTCCGCAATTGTTTGGTTGTGTTTCGGACAAATTATAAATATTATTCCATCGTGGAAAACGTGGATCGAATTGTCTATTAATTCAAAAAAGTTCTCGATCACTATGGAGTGCCTGTGGGGCAGTAACATGTATTACCATACATTTGTAAACAAGAAAGATTCTACATGCTTTGTACATTCAATAATAATTAATTATATATGCGCCATGAAAGCATGATGAGACAGTGTTGGGGCCAACAAGTTTCTTACTTTCCTTCATGGGATAATTAGTTTAAATTCCTTTAAATCCCTTAAAACAGACACAAACCAAGAGGGCACAATCGATCCTCCACCATTAATTGAAGACGATGATACAGATTTTAACGCTGATTCTCCTGCTTCTGAGCATTGACGCCATTCAAGGCTCTGAATTTACCATAAGAGAAGCCACCATACCAGAGATTCAAACAGCTTTTAAGCAAAACAAACTTACGTCCAAGGATTTAGTTGAGTTTTACATTCACCAGATACAAAAACTCAATCCCATCTACAAAGCAGTCATCGAAGTGAACCCAGATGCACTTCACGAAGCTCAGAAAGCCGATGAAGAACGTAAAGCTAATGCCCCAAAGTCCCGTTTAGGGCTACATGGCATTCCCATTTTAGTCAAGGATAACATTGCAACCAAAGATAAGCTTAACACAACTGCAGGATCTTACGCGCTTCTTAAGTCAGTGGTACCCCGGGATGCTGGAGTAGTGAAGAAGTTGAGAGAATCAGGGGCCATTATACTTGGAAAAGCAAGCTTGAGTGAGTGGGCCCATTTCAGAAGTTCCAGTGCACCTAGTGGCTGGAATGCTAGAGCTAAACAAGCCGTTGTAAGTTCCCACTAAAAATTCGGCAAACTAAGTTGATTCAACATACAAAATTACTGTTTGATTAATTTTACTACATAGATGACACTTTCTTGTTTCCCTGAACGTAAAGTTAAGTATGTATCTAATTACTTGTATTAAATTGAAGGAGTTTCTGAATTTGTGCAGAACCCATATGTAGCAACTGCTGACCCATGTGGTTCAAGCACTGGATCAGCTATATCAGTTGCAACAAACATGGTAACTGTATCACTTGGCACAGAAACAGATGGATCGATCCTATGTCCTTCAAGTGCTAACTCGGTTGTAGGAATCAAACCCACTTTAGGTCTCACAAGTCGAGCAGGAGTCATTCCAATTTCCCCTAGACAAGACACAGTTGGGTAAGCCTATAATATCGATAAATTTATCTATTTATACCTGTTCTTTAATGATGATTTTGCTTACCTTTTTTGTCGCTCGTCTTGGCAAAAACAGACCGATGTGTAGGACAGTAACGGATGCTGTGTGTGTTCTTGATGCCATTGTGGGTTACGATAAAAACGATGAAGTTGAAACCAGAAAAGCTTCAAAGTTTATTCCCCATGGTGGTTATCTAAACCACCTAAAATCTGGTGGGCTTAAAGGAAAAAGGTTAGGGATAGTGAGGGCTTATCCTAATTTCGGATTTGGTAATGATACTGAAACTTTGAGTGAGTTTAAAAAACATTTCACAACATTAAGGTAAGCATTTCAACGTTTTTTTCTTCATTGTACTTTTAAATCTACATCTAACAATGTTACTTTGTGTTAAACAAGACAAAACGGTGCTACTCTGGTTGACAATTTGGAAGTCCCCAACTACGATTATATCATGCCATTAATGGTCCTTGGTGAGGGTATAGCACTCTCTGCAGAATTCAAGATATCACTGAATGCGTATCTAGAGGAGCTAGTGGCTTCACCTGTGAGATCTTTAGCAGAAGTGATAGCCTTCAACAAGAAATTTGCTAATGTGGTAAGTACAAATCATGTGGTCATGTTCATGTAATCCAAGTTTTCTTTATGAAAAGAACACCATTTAATTTGTTATAAATATTTTTAGGAAAAGCTGAAAGACTACCCACAAGATATATTTTTGGAAGCTGAGAAGACAAATGGGATTGGAGAGTTAGAGAAGGAAGCATTGAGGAACTTGACAAGAGCATCAAAATTAGGGTTTGAGAAGTTGATGAAAGAAAACAAATTGGATGCACTTGTAACACCATATTATGGATCTACAGCTCTTGCAATTGGGGGGTATCCGGGAATTAGTGTTCCAGCTGGGTATGATAAAGATGGGGCTCCTTATGGTATTTGTTTTGGAGGGTTAAAAGGTTCGGAGCCAACATTGATAGAAATTGCTTATGGATTTGAACAGGCTACTAAGGTCAGAAAGCCTCCACCAATCAAGGATCAGTTGTGACTTATGATCATTATCTCTTTGTTTAAATAATATGGCATTATTCTGCTGTTGAAAACTTAAACGAGTTCACAAATATGGACTATACATAGCTATCTTATCTTAGGTTATGTTTGGCAGACTAGCTGAAAAGCTAGCTGTTAGCTGAAAAGCTAGCTGATGGCTGAAAAGCTAGCTGTTAAATAAAAAGCTAGCTGATAAAAAATAACGTTTGGTAAAACTAGTTGAAAAGCTAGCTGAAATATATAAAATTACATACAAGGACATGTAAGAATATGTGTTTCTATAATTAATTAAGGGGTGTATTTGAAAATTTTTAAAAAAGCTCCTAAAAAGCTAGTCTAAGTAGCTTTTCAAAAAGCTAGCTTATAAGCTACTTTTTGGCTTACCAAACACGACAATATAAAAAAGCTCGAAAAATAAGCTAGTTTATCAGCTAGTTGTTGCGCGCCAAACACAGCCTTATTGTCTCTCTTTCCATTCAGCAACTCCTACTCCTGGTTGTATATGGAAACAACACATAATTTTGAGGTTACTACTATTATTATTATTACTAACCCATATAATACATGTTTTTATTTTTTTTAATTAATATATTTTGTTAAGCATTATATGTTTAATAATTTACAAAACTGAATTTAAAAATATATATATCAATATTAGTTGTGAATGAATCAATTTTTGCAAGGTTTCTATAAATTATCGTGAATTCAAAAAAGATTGGTTGAAAATTATGTTTTTTAATTAAGAAAATCAATTTGAATTTAAATTCAATTTAATACATTAATTGACAAATTATGTGAGAATTTATGGAGACATTTAAGTTTGATTATTTTCTTTATTACTATATTTTTAGATTGAATTCTTTTATAATTTAATTTAAAACACCATAATTTGCCAAGTAGATTTAAATGAAATTGAAAAAATTAAAAAAAAAAATATCATGTGATATATTGAATTAGGTGATAAGATATGTCAAAAAACTTTTATTTATTAGGTAGGATTTTTGTTAAGGTTATCTTGACTATTATTGGCATGCAGCTATCACGAATAAGTTACCAACATCAATAGCTTTCAAAAATGCATTTATTCATATATCTGTGTTAGGGTTTGGTGATGGTGGTTTTGATTAGAGAAAAAGAGGAAGAGAGGAAACATGAAATTACAAGGAGTTGGATCTCCAACCTGATACCGGAATTGTAGAAAGAGATGAGGGTGGGATGTATTTGATGCCAGTTTTTTTAAAGGCGAGAGTGAGGGACTGTTGTGGTTGGTAGCTGACATTGAGGTTAGACAGGAGAAAGATGGATAGGAATGGAAATGAGTTGTATCTGGTTCATTTGGGTAACAATTTTCAAATAGTTGGTTGGAGCGGTAAACAAAGAACTCGTAGGTTGTCCGGAAAACTATGCATTTAGGGTTGTAAATTTTTAAGATTTTAAGACATTTTATGCTCAAGAGGCTTTTGATTATGTGCAAATTCATATTATAAAGTTAGTAACTTAAAATATATTTAAAAGTGTTACTATACTAAAATAACAACTTACATCGCAAACAAAATGTCGAAATTGGGGTTGGGTTCGGGTGAACCAGCCAATGATACGTCCATTTGTAGGGTGAGTATTTGGACCGGACCGAACTGAACCCGACCAAAACGACTCACCGGACTCGGAGAATATTGTAGACTGTGGACCTGACCGGATGAGGCTTACCGGGTCTAGGTTCAGGTTTTCCAGTTCTTAGACCTGTTTGGACCGGTACAACTTTACATGCATACAATACAACTTGTTAAAACGCGTGTTTGGGTGTGATACAAATCGTTAAATGAATATATTGTTGGGTTTGATACATTACAACTCGTTAAAATGAATATTTTTTGGGTTTGATATAGTACAACTCGTAAAAATGAATATGTTTCCGTTTCATGCGTCATTTGGACCGGTCAAAGTTTGATTGTTTATACTTTATACCATTTTTTTGAAGGATTGTAACTCGTTGAATATAACACCAAAAACAACAAAATCGTAGTCTAAAATAATCTACAAACTCTAAATTACACGTTGGAAGAAACCACATGTCAATTTGACTTAAAACAAATAAGATATGCATGTTTAAAGAATTTCACAGAATACAAAAGTTTAAAGTTCTTGCTGAACTACTGAAATATTTTAACTTTGATATCTCCTCTTTGAGGGATTGTAACTCATCAAATATGACACCAAAAACAATAAAATGATAGTCTAAAATCATCTATAAATTCTAAAGTACATGTTGGAAAAAACCGCATGTCAATCCGACTTAAAACTAATGAGATATTATTGTTTAAAAATTTTCACAGAATACAAAAGTTTAAATTTTTTGCTGAAATGCTGAAATATTTTAGCTTTGATATCTCATTTTTAAAATGCGAAATAAGGGATTGGACGTCGTCATGTATTCTTTTGCATTATACTTTAAAATGCGAAGTATGAATGCAGAAATAAGGGGTTGGATCTGAAAACCATTGTTAGATCTGAAATAATAAACCCAAAAGTAACAGTCGTCAATATGAATTTGTGTTTTTGAAAAGCAAGTATGAATGCAAAAGAATACCTGACGACGTCCATTTGTGTGTATGTAAGAGACGAAACCATGCCAAATCTAAAATAATAACCCCAAAAATGCGTTTATCCACAAATGAACGTCGTCTGGTATTCTTTGATGGTGGTTTTAAGCAGAGAAACAGAGGGAGAGAGGAAATGCAAAATAAGGGGTTAGATCTCCAGCGTGATACCAAAATTGGAGAAAGAGATGAGGGTGCGATTTCTTTGATTCCGGTTCTTTTTGAAGTCGAGAGTGAGGGACTATTGCGGTTAGTAGCCGGCTTTGAGGTTAGAGAGGAGAAAGATGGTTGGGAACGGAAATGAGTTGTATCTGATTCATTTGGGTAACAATTTGTTTGTTGGAGGGGTAAACAAAGAGCTGGTAGGCTATCCGGAATACTATGCATTTAGGGTTGTAAATTTTTAAGATTTCAACACATTTTATGATCAAGAGGCTTCTAATTTATGTATAAATTCATATGATAAAGTAAGTAACTTAAATTATATCTAAAAATGTCATTTTACTAAAATTACAACATACATCGCAAACGAAATGAATCCAATTTGGGGATGGGTCCGGGCGAACCAGCCAGGGATACATCCTTTAGGGTGAAAAATACGAATGAAATGGTTATTTCCAAGATCAACAAATGAATCTAATTTGGATCTAATTTGGGGTTGGGGTTAGGTTCGGATGCATTTATAGAAATTTGTTGTTGATTCATAGATAATAGCTAAAAACAATCATAAAAACATTAGTAATTATATATATATATATATATATATATATATATATATATATATATATATATATATATATATATATATATATATATATATATATATATAACAAGTTTCTTGAAGACTGATCATATTTATTTAATTTATATAATTGCCTTGAAAAGGTTCCATTTGAATGGGAATGAGGTTAAGCTAAAATCACAAACAAATTGTTATAGCACTAATAAATTAAACTAATTTAATTCAAAAAAATGTATATAAGTAAAAGAGCTGAATACCTATGGACGATAAAATGAAATTATCATCATCCTCGTGTATCTATGGTGAGGCGCGACTCGAGTCTATTCTTGAACTACTAATTGACTTGCTCCATGTCTCTTTGTTTGCAAAACTACAATTTAACAATGCTCCATGTCTCTTTGTTTGCAAAACTACAATTTAACAAAAACACAGGGCCGGCCCAACTACATGGGTAAGTTGGGCTTAGGCCCAGGGCATCAAAAAAATGGGGGCATATTTTTTATCCAGCAAGTCATAATATATGTATATAATTTTGGCCCAAAAATTAAACCCAATTACTCCAATAGTCCAGCAAGTCAGCATTAGGGCATTCCGATTCAGCGATCTTGAGCTTGAGCGCCAAGTGAATTAGCGCAATCGGGAGATGAGGAGTCGGGAGATGAGGAGTCGGTCGACCAACGTTCGAATGGATTCAACGTGTTTGTTGTGTGAGCATCACCAATTTAGCCGATGCGTTCAATCAATAAATCTTGACCTCTCAATTTCTTATTCAATCTTCTTCTCAATTTCTTATTCAATCAATCAATCTTCTCTAAAACTTATAGCCTATACGTTCAATCGAGGAAACCAACATCTGATTTTTGATTTGATGATTTCTAATTACCAACAACAAACGAAGGGAAGTACGAACCAGTGAAGAAGGCAAGAAATCAAACACAGCTGTGAGTTTTCTTCTGATTGCAATTTGCTAATTTCTATTCTTCATTCTGATAAACTCGAATTTTGGGTGAGTTTTCTTCAATTGACTGTGAGTCTATGAGTTTTCTTCAATCATTGTTTCTTTTTTCTTAATATGATTAATTGAATATTGTGATTTGTTGTTTGAGTTGCAGATTTGGAAATTGGAATTTTCAATTGTTTTCAAATAGAAAACGAAGTGAACCACAGTTTCTGAATTCTCTTTTCAGTTCTCATTTTGTGCTCTTCAACTTATTAGAGTAAGTTCTCTATTTTTCTTCTAATGATTTTTTTTTATTTCTGTATGAACATCAACCACAGTTTCTGAATTATCTAAAGTTTTGTTTTTGTTTCTGTGATGTGAATCAGGACTTGGGACTTGGGAGGCTGATTTTTATTTATTTTGAAATCTTGAAAGGTATATATTTATTTCATTGTAGTGTTACTACTTATTAGTCAGTAGTTGTTGAAAATGGATTTGTATTTCTGATTGTATGTTTTAATTTTCAGATTATCGGCATCTTCAAAGTGGGAAATAAAAATGAAAACTTTGGGCAGGTTGTATCTTTCTTTGCTTAGCTTTTATAACTAGAATTATTGATTTTTTTTCTTTGCTTAGCTTTTTTCTTTGCTGATTTTTAAATATGTTTCCCCGAAAACAACCATCGGGTGCTCAAAATAGAAAACGAAAAAGAAAAGAACAAGAAGAGGCTAATCAATTAAGAGGGTCTTTGAATAAATATTTTGTTAGAAATCAAAATTCCAATGATCCGGTTAATAATTTTAATGTTCCACCTAGTACTTCCAATGATTCGGTTGATATTTCCAATGATTTTGAAAAAAAATGATTTTTTTGATAAAGATAAACCAAGTGATTTTAATATTTTTGATCCTAGAGTATGGGATGATTTAGATTCAAAAAATGAAAGATTTACTAATAGAAAAAGGGCCAAATAGAGAAGTTGATACCAACACAATTTTTCCAAAAGATTCACTTGTAGATATTTTTCATTTGATTTTTTCATTCGGAAATTAAGAAATGGTGATTCTTTTGATAGAAAATGGTTAGTATATTCAAAAGAACTTGATAAAGTTTTTGTTTTTGTTGTAAGTTGTTTAAAACTATTCGAACTAAAAGTAGTTTGGTAACCGAAGGAATTAAAGATTGGAAGCATCTTAGTGAAACATTAAAACAACATGAAAATAGTTCCGATCATATGGATAATATAAGAACATGGAATGAAACGCGAATTAGGTTAAATAAAAACGAAACAATTGACAAAGAAATTCAAGAAATGATAAAAAAAAAAGATACCGAACATTGGAAAGAAGTTATGGTTAGAATTATTTCTGTTGTAAAATGTTTAGCAAAAAATAACTTGGCTTTTCGTGGTACAAATGAAAAATTTATGAAAACTCAAATGGCAAATTTTTAAGTGTAATTGAATCAATTGCGGAGTGGGATCCGGTAATGAAAGAACATTTTCGAATGATTCAAGACAAAGAAACACATAATCATTATCTTAGTCATAAAATTCAAAATGAATTAATTGAAATGTTAGCATCCAAGGTAAAATGTGCAATTATAAAAAAATCAAAAGGGCAAAATATTTTTCTATAATTCTTGATTGCACTCCGGATGCTAGTCACCAAGAACAAATGACTTTGATTATAAGATGTGTAGATTTGGAAAGTGTTCCATTAAAAGTTGAAGAGTTTTTTTTTAGAGTTTTTAATTGTAGAAGATACATCCGGTCTTGGTCTTTTTAGTGTTTTAGAAGATGCCCTAAAATCTCTTGATTTGGATATTAATTATGTTCGTGGTCAAGGGTATGATAATGGGGCAAATATGAAAGTTAAACACCAAGGTGTTCAAAAACGATTGCTTGATATAAATAATAGAGCTTTTTATATGCCTTGTGGATGTTATAGTTTAAATTTGGTTTTGTGTGATATGGCAAATTCTTGCCAAAAGGCAAAAACTTTTTTTGGTACACGTCAAACGCTTTATAATGTTTTTTCCAATTCAACCAAAAGATTGAGTGTTTTACTTGAGTTTGTTGATGATCTAACACTTAAATCATTATCAGCTACTCGTTGGGAAAGTTATATTGAATGTGTTAAAGCAATAAAAACACAATTTTATCAAATAAGAAAAGCTTTAAAAAAACTATCTATAATAAGTGATAATGGACAAGTGTGTAGAGATGCTGATTCACTAGTAAATGGTGAATTTTCTAGTTTTGAATTTATTTTAAGTTTAGTTATATGGTATGATATTTTGTACAAAATTAATTTGGTAAGCAAAAAGTTACAATTCAAAGAAATGCTTCTTAATGTTGCTGTAAAAAATTTAGAAGGGTTAATTAATTATTTTGAAGAATATAGGGAAAGTGGGTTTGACTTTGCTATTAGTGAAGCAAAAAAAATAGCAAATAGTGTTAAAGTTAAACCCGAATTTCCTCAAAAACGCAATAAAAAAAGAAAACAACATTTTGATGAAATTCCAAATACCGAAAGAGAACACCAATCTTCTCAAGAAGCATTTAAAAGAGATTATTTTTTAATTCTTGTTGATATGGCTCTTGTTCAATTGAAAAGTAGATTTGAACAAATGCAATATTTTGAATAGATATTTGGTTTTTGTTTGATGGTTCCAAATTAGTTTCTTTAGTTGATGATGAATTAAAGAAATGTTGTTTAAATCTTGAGTCCAATTTGAAAAATGGTGAAGATTATGATATTGATGGAGATGGTTTATTTATTGAGTTAAAACTTTTGCAGAAAATGTTGCCGGATGAAGCATACAAAAGTCGAAGTCCTTGGACATCTATTCAAATAATGGAGTATGCAAGAAGAATGGATATGTTCCCTAATGTGTTGGTTGCATATAGGATATTATTAACGGTGCCAGTTACGGTTACTTCCGCGGAAAGAAGTTTTTCAAAATTGAAGCTTTTGAAATCGTATCTCCGAAGTACCATGACTCAAGAAAGATTGAATGGATTAGCAATTTTAAGTATTGAAAGTGATTTTCTAAAAAATATTGATTATTGTAAAATAAGAGATGTTTTCGCTTTAAAAAATGCGCGAAGACATCGTTTTAGGTGATTTTTTGTATATTTTGGTTGTGTTATTTGTTTGATTATAAAAATTACTGCATTTTTTATATTAGAAATTACTACATTTGTTTGATTATATGTTTTTGTTATTGTACGTTACACATATAAGGGCATAATTTTTTTATCTCGCCCCAGGTAGTAAAAAACAATGGACCGGCCCTGCAAAAACATATTATAGAAAATATTTATATAAAAATATCTTGGCCATTAAACGACGATATATAAAAATATTTTTAACAATCTCAATTTCATCCTTTTGTATTATAGCATGGACATAAGCTTTTATATATGTGAACGATGTCATCGACTTGAACCTTGACACTATCCTTTTTTTTATTGGGATTGGGATCCAATGTATGTTGTTTCTAGGTTGATCATGCTATATAGGAAACAAGCTTAAATTCCTAGTCAGCTACCTTAAGTTATAGCTCACATGTAGGTATGATCTATGAACACTGTAACATTTTTAATTAGCACACTATAAATATAATACCTTGTTAGGTGGATATTCGATCAACCGTCCACTAGAACTACAACTATAGCCGGGAAAAGTTGGGCTCATGTCGACCCATGGTACCGAGCCTCTAATATAGTTCACATTTTTATAAAATTCATCGCGAAACATAGTAGAACCTATGATGTTGGATACCATCCGTGATTACTCGCCGAAATTCGAATTAGCGAGTTTTCCTTATTTAGACCATAACTTTCATATGCTTGCTCGTTTTGGTCCTATGAAAAATATTTGTTACAACATTCAACTATAATTAAATAACAGGATTATTTACCAAAAAATCAAAATGTTCATACAACATGGTTTACGTACATAGCAGTGAAGCTCAAATCCAAACCGCACTATAGGGATGAAAGTGGGTCCAAAACCGGACCGGTTTACTCAGAACTAGAAAACCCAAAACTCGGAATGAAGGATTATAAGAACCGAGAACCAGACCAGTATACGGTAACCGGTTTCGGTTTGGTTCCGAGTATCAAATCGGGTATAGTGGGTATGGAACCGATTGGAACCAGAAATTGCTACTTGGAACCAGTGTAACATTCTGGTTATTTAATAAATAAATAGATAAAAGTTGATGAACGAATAGTCGCCCTAAAACCATTAATGTTTAGCGGAGAGTTGTTTTCGGGGAGCCAAATGATATATTTTAGACTTTCGGGGGTCAAAGTGTAATTTCAGGATGTATTTTGTAAAGATTTTTAGAAGTTAGGGTGTGTTTGGTAATTATTGGACTTAGAGTGAAAGGATTATTGGAATGTGAGGGTTAAATCGTAACTTCTGGGACTAGGATTGTAATGAATCTTGGATGTTGGGGACTGCTTTGTAAATTGTAGCCTTGAATTGAAAAAGATCTCATGGGGAGGGACAAAATGTGTTAAGTGTGCAAAACTCTTGTATGGAGCTGGACTTAAATCTCGTCACCTTCACTCCATGGAACCCTAACCCTAAAAGAAACCTCAACCACCACCATCACTACCTTCATCCTTCCAGCCGCCTCCCTTGCCTGTTGAAGCCGGAGGACCACCGAGATGCCACCGTCGTAGTTCCTTCCGCCTGTGAAGCCTAGAACCCCAACGATCAACGTTGTGACTATGCGTCACCATGCTCAGATGCACCCCGTTCTTCTTCTTCTTCAGTTCGTCTGGTTTGTTATCATTCATGACTGAAGTTCTGTTGTTGCCGACAGCATCGACTGTAACGCCGCTATTGTTGTCGATTCGTTGTATGCCACAGGTGTGATTGGGTTCATTTAATGAACTAAAGATGGTCATGTGTGTGTGCTTCTTTTGCTGTTGCGTATATCATGCACTATGTGTTTGATGGCCAATAACCGTGAAGAACCACCATGGCCGCCAACCATGGTGGTTGCCATTTCCGTCACTTCGTTTCCGCCACCAACTACCGTGGGGGGTTGTGTGTGTGTTATGGTGTTTATGTGCATGTTTTGCGTTGGTTTAGGGCTATAGGATCTTTTCTTGGCTGGGGATCTGAAGAAAGACCCCCTCCCCCCCCCCCCCCCCCGCCACCACCATGAGGTGGTGGCTGCCACTCTCTATCGCCGCCTGCCGCCACAAGGTGATTATACGTGTGTGTGTTTATAGTAGTGTGTGTGTGTGTGTTTATTTTGGGAATTATGTTGTAAATTTTAATCGGAGTAGGAATAATAAAAATGAAAACTCATAACCACCATCGTAAGGTGGTGGCTACCGCCACCAGTCGCTGTGTTGGGTGGCGGTGTACCTTGTTTATGTTTTGACTCGTTTGGGATGCTTGGATAAAATGGACTAGACTCATAACCACCACCATGAGTTGGTGGCTGCCGTCGTGAGCTTCCGTTAATCACCATTACCAGAGGTGGTAGTGGGTGGTGCCCACTTTATGAAACCCTAATAGGCTTTATGAGACCCTAGTGGGCCTAATAAAGCCCTAATTAATCCAAGGACTTAGTTTTGGGCCTATTGGGCTATTATTGGGTTGAAAACCCTAATTAGGGGTTGGAAAACCCTAATTTTAGAATTAGTGGTTTGGACTTATCAGGACCCGCATTATGGACCATTGCAATGAAGTTATGACTCAAGCCCGATTTCATTGTATGTTTGGACTTAATGGACTAAGTCCTTAATGGATAAAATCCTTCATGGGTTAAGTAGGAACACTTAACCCTAATTGTCATTTCATGTGAAAAACCCTAATTGGGTTTGGGTTCTTGTTGGGCCATTTATTGGACTAAGCTGATGTGGGCCTTTATGGGCCAATTGGGAACATATTTATGGATTAAGGAAATTATTGGGCTTTAGGATAAGACCCATTAGAGAGGCTTAGGCCCAATTTGTAATATTTGGGCCATATGTGGGCTGTAACTGTTGGGTTTTGAGCAATCTAATACTTCCTAAGTGTGCATGCAACCCTAATAAACCTTGGATCTATGTTTGTCTAAATACATGCAAAATAATAATTTTCCAAGGTTTATAACCTATCTAACATGGCATGGGGAACATTTCAACATAAAGAGTTAGAAGAGATTACATACCTTTTTGATGAGTTTGGTTCTTGAGGAGTTTGAGGGCCAAGCACCAATAGTGTGAATGCCTCAAATGGAATCACAAAACACCACAAACTCTTGGAAAACTTCGAGAGAGTGTATACACTTGTATATTTCGGCCACACACAAGCTCACACACACTAGTTCACTAGTTACACTAGGGCACCATTTCATGCTCCATAAGCATGCTTGTATTTCGGCCACACACAAGCTCACACACACTAGTTCACTAGTTACACTAGGGCACCATTTCATGCTCCATAACCATCATTTTCATGAATCGGAGAGAAACCTTATGACACTTAGATTTTATGGTGTATGAGTTCCTATCCATGTTAATTTGTCAAAACCATAATCACAAGATAAGGTTAGTGACAAATTCAGCCTTACATGGATTAAACTTGTTCAATCTTAATTTCTTGTCACCTTGGTAGCACAAGGCCCACCAATGCTTCCAAGTTGAAATCTGATAACTCACATGCAAATTCAACTTATTTGAAGTAGGTATAGAAATAAGAATTATGTCAACACGATAGGTTGCAAACCTTAAGTCGTGTGCTAGTGATAAATTACAGGTTTTACTCTTGATTAAATCTTGAAACTCTTTCAGGATCTTTAAGGCTCCCACTGTCCCCTTGACATATAAGTTTCCCCAGTCAAGAACCATTCCTTGACAAAATAAATATTCAAGGGATAGTGCGGATTCTTATCAAGACTAACACTTCACACAATTGGTCTTAGTTGGTATTTGTCTCATCCAAGACATCGCAACTTACCAATCTCAAATGTACAAGAGTAGAAAATATTTTACTCTTACATTTGACTAGTGTTAATAAATCTTCCTTTATGTCACTCAAGGTTACAATCTTGGAGTAAGACTCTAAGAATTGTTTTGGAACGAAGTATGACTCATCTTCTTGATTTTAACCAATCCAACAATTCATGACCTCTCTTCTTAGCCATAACAATGCACTAAGACGTCCTTAGAGTATGAATTTGTGATATGGTTTCTGTAACGCCCGCAGATCCGGGCTAGTCAATTTAGAGGCAATAGGGGTCAAAAATGACTTTTCAACAAAATATTATTTATAATGAATATTCTTAACCAAGTTTTAGAATATGTCACAAGGTTTCTGTACATATAAAGAACACCGAAATCCGAGTTATAACGAAGAAGTTATGGCCCGCCGAAGTTTTACGGCAAAACCGGCACGGCATCGGAAGACGTAAATAGTGAATTTACGATAGAAGACTTTTTAGCCTTAGCAATCTAAAAAAAAGTCTTAGAATATGTTAAACTAAGAGCGTCGATAAAAAGAACGCCCAAATCTGACTTCGTATGAGGAAGTTATGATTTTTCTAAGATTCGGCTTAGCAGTGTACAGCCCGAAACTCGAATTTTAGTTCGAGCGGTTTTTGGCTTACGTGAAATAAATGAGAGTTGAAGATCTCATTAATAGGAACTCAACGGTAAAAAGACAGACGAAAACGGAGTCCGTATGAAGGAGTTACGAATTCTTCGCGGTCATTTAACAGTCTAAACGCCTTGTACTGTTAAATTTAAGATCGGTCGAGAATTAGCTGACGGAGTCAAAATGAAAGTTGTAGATATTATTTTTACCTACGCGTGGATATAAAGAACGTCAAAAACGGAGGTCGTATGTGAAAGTTACGGATTTTAGAAGTCGGAAGTGTGTTGTGCGAAAATGGGTGATGTGGCACAATCTTGGCCATTGCTTTCTCCCCAAGTCTTGCCACTAGATGGTGACATGTGGCACCAAGTTCAGCCATTTTCACCCTATAAATACCACCTCTCCCACCCTCATTTTCTTCACACCTTTCCCATTCTTTCTTCTCTTTACTCTCTCTCTAGAACCTCTCTCTAGCCCCGAAATCCCCCGAAAAGCCTAGGGAACCTCCCTAGCACGAGGCGGAAGCCCCGGAGTGCTCGACGGCTCCGAGAAGAAGAGCTTTTCGGCTCGGAAACGCTGCTCCAAGCAAAGCCTGGTTTTCTATAAAACCCGCTGTAAGTGAGCTACGCCTACACTATTTTTAATATAGTTTTTATTTAATTATATTAACGTTATTAAGGACATATAATAAATACTTGGGCTATTATTATGGGTTATATAAGTATTTTTTTTAACGCTTATATAATAGTAATAATAGCTAGACTATTAATTAGTCTCGGCGAATAATAGACTAAAATCTATTGGTGATAATACTAGGTTTCGTCGAAGGAAATTATTTTAAAGTAAGCGAAGCGCTGTCCGAGTACCGAGTCACCACCTTCTCAGGTGAGTGCATAGTCCCTTTCATGAACATGATTTTAATACAAGTATTGATTGAAATATTAATTATATGTTTATGTGCGAGTTAATTGATGTTGCTTGAAATTCGTGTTAAAGAACATACCTGATTATATTTGATAATTTAGGATAAAGAGTAGACCTAAATTAAATATGAGGAATATTGGGTAGTATATTCTCACGAGTACAAGTGAATTAAACTCAGAGAATAGAAGTTAGTATATGTCACTTATCCGGGAGTATGGATTAGACATAGTCATTGTCCCTAGTCCAAGAATATGGATTAGGCATAATCATTCGTTAATCCAAGAGTATGGATTAGCTATTGTCCCTAGTCCGAGAGTATGGATTAGGCATAATCATTCATCTTTAATCCGAGAGTATGGATTAGTCATTCGTCCCTAGTCCGAGAGTATGGATTTGGTAAATTCGTTCATTTCTGATCCGAGAGTATGGAGTAGGTAAAAACGACTAATCTTAGGTCCGAGAGTATGGATAGCCTCGTTGCGAGGATCAACGGGGTGGGATAAGAGTTGTTTATATATATGTATGGTGAAATTGTATATTTTGTGAATTTTAAACTATATACATGTGCTCACCAGGTTTCCCAACCTGACCCACTCAGTTTATTTATATCACAGGTGTTGATATGAAGTGACATTACACTGAGAGATTTAAAGAGATGTAGACCACTAGTGTGAATAATTGTAAGTTTTGTTTATGCTTATGTTCCTGTATTAACGATGACATCCCAAATGTTTTAAAATGAAATAAATACGTTTCTTCGAAAATGTTTTAATAACATATTTACCATGTTTTTCTGGGAACAAATTCCGCAACCTTTTTATAAAATGAAGTACTCTGATTTTTATAAAGCATAAACAAAATCGGTCTTTTCTGGCCGTGATTTTGGGGATGTCACAGTTTCATAATCATTAAGATGATCATGAAATATGATACTAAAGTACTCTCCCATCCTTTCAGATTTGAGAAACTTTTATCTTTCTGCCTAAGTTGATTCTTCTCATTTGTTTTGCCATACATTGTATCATTTCCAATGTTACAGAACTATACTTAACCTTATAAGTATAATCATATTTACTAATCTTTAGTAAATCATGACAAATCAATCATTGTGGTGGACCTTGACCAGCGCACACCCAGTGTACCTAATTCCTTAGTCCTTAAATTAACTCACATATACATGTGATCAAAGAATTAGTCTTAATTTTCAAAGATGAAAATTCTCATTCATCATACAATACAACTTGTATGATTCCAAGTTTCTGTCCAATTGAAACTTGGGTGATGAAAAACTTTCTTCATTTGGTAAATTCAGACACTACCACAAATGAAAGAATAAAATCCACTTTCCAATATTGCTATTACTGGAAACATATAAGCAACAATTTTCCATATATGCCATTGTAAGGATATTTTTAAAATAAATAAAATTAAAACCCTTTTTTTTTTTTTTAACTTTGCGGAAAAACTTATCCTTACAATCCACATGAAAACCTTGTTGTTATCTATTCATAAGCAATATATTATAACTCTTAAGTAACAGCTCAAAATTCTGATTACCGAACCATGCGATCAAAACCCACCTTCGCAATCAGAATCAACATATACTTACTTTAAGCTTCCTATCTTTTCTTTTGATTCTTAAAACATCAACATGTGACCCATTCACATTATGTAATGAGAATCTCCAAATAGGAACTTAATAGAGTTAGTCAGTGGACTTTAACTGAAGTAGAGTCAAACTTTTTGACTTGGTCAATCTTATGATCTTTCAGGTAAATATGGCAGCTTCACAATCAGTGCCCCTTCCTTTGGCAACAAAACACATGGACCCTTTAGTAATGGCACATGAGACTATCTCAGAATTTGCCTTTCTCTTTACTATTTGGTCAATCGATTTGACTATAGCCGATCCCTTTCCATTGGGAAGAGAAATCTTTTTCTAGATATCCAATGTTACCATTGTCAATGTCCATTTAAGACTTGGGAAGTTGTTCTTTTAATCAAATTTGCTTTACTGGTGTTCCAAATCATTGTTGATTCCACCACGCCAAGCAAATAGATAAGACCATTAAGGGTCATGTCATAGTCTGTCCCATAGTAGTCCCAAAGAGACTCACTATGTTACTAAGAAAGTGATTGAGCATCCAACTTTCACGAGACTTTGACACCCAACTCTCCCGGCTTGTCAATATGTGACTTTATCTCCAAGATGTGAGCACACATAGACTATGCTTGCCAATAGGGATTGAGTGACTTTAAACTTTTCAAGAACTTGTGGGTGAGGGAGAATAATTGGAGGAGGTGGAGGAAGTGAAGCATGATGTTGAGGAACACCATCTTCAAGAGATTTGGGAAGATCATAGTTGTCTGAACCAGACATCTATAATGGGAGAAAATCAAGTTAGTTGATTCAAAATCCTTAATATAACACCCAATATGAGATATTAAGGCTAGGAACCAACACAATATTTTATAATTTGGAAGAGGGATGCCGTAATCCAAGCTATAAAATATTTGAAGGTAGGCGAATGACGATTCACCAATTTCCACCATGGAAAAAAGAAATGATTTTATTAGGTTTTAATTGGATTTGAAATTCCTAGATCTTTTGAGATTCATTGAACTTTTCAATGGCATGTTTCAATCTCGAGTGTGCCCTCTCAAATTTTGTGACTGGGATGCCGAGGATCACAAAACAAGGTGTGAATAACCATACCAATTCACTTGGTACCCTTAATATTATCACCCAATCAATGTGTCGGTTAACCACACACGCTCCATTGATCTATGACAAACATTAAGTCACCCTTCGTGATCCTTACTAGTCCAAGTTAGTGTGCCGGTTAACCACACACGCTCCACTAACGACTTGGTAAGGTACAAAGTGTGAATTTCATGGGCTAGCACCAAATTCACATTTTTCCTAAAGTAACTAAGATTGGGAATTAAATAAAAAATATTCAGTTACTTTATAATATTCATTATACTTTTAATGAGAATTTAAAGTCATTGTCCTACCCGTTCGGCTAACGACCCTCCACCGATCAAGCAAGCGGTGGGTGAGAGTGGACACCCATTAAGTTGCCATTTTATAGGCAACAACCTTATACCCACCTTATAGACCGGCTTCGTGAATGAGACCTACTAACGGTAAAACGACTTGTTCTTATACATATATATAATAATTAACCATTAATGTTATAAATAGTATAAGTGTTGAATTTTAACTTTTAAAATTCTAAGTGTTGGAATTAAAGTTTATTAAAGTGTGTGAAACTTTTCCAAATTCCAAAACTTGAGGGCAAGTTTTGAACAATTCATAAACTTTTGGATATTCATAACTTATGAGTTTTAATTAAGTGTTTAATACTTTTAATGAAGAGTCTCTTGGAAATCCATAACTTGAGGACAAGTTATGAAGTCGATAAAAGCATTTATTAGAAAAACTCTTCAAAAGTGTAACTTATGATTTCTTAAAAAAAAACATTTAAAAGAAAAACTTTTGGAATTCCATAACTTGAGGACAAATTATGAATTCCATTAAAACACATTAAGATCAAGAATTAACTAACAAACAATTTGCAAATAATTCCTATGATCTAACAAAACTCATATAAACATGAACATCCACATCAACAATTTCAAGAATCATATGAACACATATAAACTTGAAATTTTGATTATAACTTTGAAATTGGTCCACCATCATCATTGCCACATCAAAAACAGGTTTTATGAGTCCAAAACAATTTAAGGTAATGATTCTAGACCAATTCCAGCACCAAAACTCGAAGATATGCTGTCTGGGGGTCCAACTCGTCGAGTGCATGAACCAACTCGCCGAGTTGGATGAGTTTTGCCTTGGACTCGTCGAGTCCCTTCATGGACTAGGCGAGTCAGCTGTGCAGACAGCATAAAATCTTCGATTTTCAGCAATTTGCATCAAGTATTCAAACAAGCAAGCCTAGTCTCTGATACCACTGTTGGGTTTTGAGCAATCTAACACTTCCTAAGTGTGCATGCAACCCTAATAAACCTTGGATCTATGTTTGTCTAAATACATGCAAAATAATAATTTTCCAAGGTTTATAACCTATCTAACATGGCATGGGGAACATTTTAAAATAAAGAATTAGAAGAGATTACATACCTTTTTGATGAGTTTGGTTCTTGAGGAGTTTGAGGGCCAAGCACCAATAGTGTGAATGCCTCAAATGGAATCACAAAACACCACAAACTCTTGGAAAACTTCGAGAGAGTGTATACACTTGTATATTTCGGCCACACACAAGCTCACACACACTAGTTCACTAGTTACACTAGGGCACCATTTCATGCTCCATAAGCATGCTTATATAGTGTGCATGGTTAGGGTGAAACCCTAATAACCCATGACCTTTCCTTTCCAAGGATCCATGGGTTAAAAGCTCCATGGATCATCCATGGACTTCCATATAAGCCTAGCCCATTAACAAAAGAGCATTAGCCCACACTATATAAAACCAATAGCCCATAATCTAATTAATCTTCCTTTTAATCTCTAAATTAATTCATAATTAATTTAAGACTAAAACTAATTAAATAACATAATCTCATATTAATATATTATAACTTATAATATATTAATAAACATATGTGTATCCATAAATAGTTTGGATGAGATGCAACCCAAATGGACCATGCCGGGTCGGGTCAAGTATATACCGAATAAGTTATGGACTTAGACACCTTATCCAACAGTAACTGGGTGTTGAGGACTGTTAGCTATTGGGCATCAGAATGCCAAGCGGTTGAGCGGTTGGACTGGACTAAATGGTTAGGCATTGAGATAAACCCATGTAAAGGTTTGGGCTTAATTTGGAAAATTAGGCCATGTGTTAGGCTTTGGTCCATAGTTTGACTTTTGGGCCTTCAGGGTATGAGAACTATTGAGACATGAAGAACTTCATAAAGCACACACTTACATTCTACTAAATTGTGTAGAAGTTGCCCCCTTCATCCCAGAGTTTGATCAAGCAGCCCAAGCATCATATCAAAATGCACCAGTTTCAGTATTCAGAGATAAATACTTTGCAGAATGGTTTAAATACAAAGTAAGTAAAACCAATTCAATAATACTTGTTAATGTTTGTGTTTTTTTTCAACAAACCTTTTGCATATATGCTCTTTAATGTAGGTAACGAGGGACTCAACCGATGGAAGTGCTAAACATTTAGAACCTTTAGCGAATGGCCCCTCGAAGGATGCGCGGTCTTACAATGGCTACTTTGTAAATGGTTATAAGTTCCACACACAAGAATATGGTAAAGGACGTGCAACGAATAACTATGGACTATGCATGAGGGGGGAGATGTATAATGGCAAAGAGTCAAAGTACTATGGTTATTGGATGAGATCCTAGAGATTAACTATTATGGCATTGGGCACTCGGCTGTTGCACTATTTAAATGCACTTGGTTTGATAATATATGTGGTGTAGTAGTTAACAAAAATAAATTGGTTGATGTTAACCCTAAGTCTCGTATTCAAACTAACGACCCTTTTTGTTTGGCATCACAAGCGGAACAAGTATTTTATACGCCATATCCTGCAGTGACAAAGGAAACAAAAGATCTTTGGGCGGTTGTCAAGACAAAGCCAAGAGGGGTATATGAAGTCACCAAAGCTGAAATGGAAGTTGCGCTTGATGGAAACACAGAAGCAAACGGATTCTTTCATCTTGATGAGCGGTTTGAGTTACCGAATGAAGTAAATGTTAGTGAACGTTTGACCCTAGACTCAAATAGAACTAACTTTAAGCAAATATCTTCCGATGAAAGTGAGGGTTCTGATGCGGAAAACCTAGAAGATGATACATATGAAAAGGATAGAGATGAACCAGTTTATTTTGACTACTCTGATCCAGATGAGGACGAATGTTAGGAACTTTGTTTTATGTTATATGGTATATACACTTTAATATTTTTGTTATCACATTTTATTTTTGATTTATAATATGGAATGTATATGGTAGTCTATTTGTTATTTTTCATTATCATCTAACATATCTGACTATTTTTGTTCTATAAACACAGAATGTCGGATAAAGGCCTAGCACGTGACCTTTTTCCGGTTGGTCCTCCATCAAGTGGTAGGCATCCTCTTTACCTGAACCTAGTGGCCTTCCACGCATCCCTTTGACAGGTGGTTTTGTACCAGGAGCCAGGTCATCACCTTTGTCTGACCTTAGTGACCTTCCATGCAATGGTTTTGTATCAGGAGCCAGGTCATCGCCTTTGCCTAATACTAGTTGGCTTCCACGTAACATTTTAATGGGTGGTTCTGTATCGAGAGGCAAGTCATCTCCGGACCTTAGTGGCCTTTAACACAACCCTTTTTTGGTTGGTTCAACACCGAGATCCAGGTCATCTCCCAGCCCTAATGGCCTTCCACGCATCCCTTTGTCGAGTGGCCTTTCACGCACTTCAGTTAGGACGGCAACGCCGAGATTCTCAGGGAGTAGTATTGTATATGGTTATGAGATGACAGGAAATAATGAAGAGCCTGCTAATGATTTTTTCTATAATGGGCCTGGGCAGGAACATGAGCCTGAGCATAGGCATGAGTCTGTGCATGAGCCTGAGTCACTAATGATTCAGACGCCCCATTATTCGGGTACACAAGGTGGATCAAATGATGCATATTCGAATGGTTCTCGTAGGCCATTTATCACACGAAAGGGGTACAAGTAAGGCTTTTTTTTTAATTTATGATTGTTGATGTTATAATTATCCTTATATGGCTATTTTAATATTGTAGGTTTGGGAAACAAAGTATTCATCGGGTGATCTTAAGGATATTTCGGCAGTCTATAAATGAACCTTGGATTACTTATAGAAAAATTCCAAAGGAAGTTGTCACTCAAATGTTTGAGCGTTTCAGGGTAGTATATTAATTATTTATTTTTAATATCTATTTCTCATTCATTCTTATTTTGCATTTTAAACTTTTACTTTTTATATTTTTACAGACTCAATACTGATGGGATCCAAATGAATAAGGGAGAATCCGTGAAGGTTTTAAGAATACGCTGAAAGATCGCTACTGGGGTAGAATGGAGGATGCCAGGGAAGCATCGGTACATTCTGCAAGAAAAGTTGAACATGTTATCACAGAGATTAATGATAACTTTGAGATTCCTGCAAATTACAATTTTGCTGAAATACATAGAGATGTTTGGCGACGTTTGTGTAGGGTAAGCAATCTAACACATTATTGCTTATCCTGTTGTTATTTATTTTGTATTCTAATTCTCTCTCTCTCTCTCTCTCTCTATATATATATATATATATATATATATATATATATATATATATATATTACAGAAATGGGACACGGATGAGTGTAAAAAGTTGTCTAAAAGCGGGAAAAAAAAACCGTAACATTGATTCTTGGGCGGGGGGTGGGGGTGGGGGGGGGCAGCCAGACATACGAGTGGTAACAGTGGATTTGAGGAGTACCGTCTTAAATTAGTGAGTAATCATAATTATAGATTTTAGTGATACATTTTTCTTTCAACACTAATTGCATCAATTATGTTGTGTTTTTTATATAGAAAGAGTTGACGGGTGAAGACCCCTCATTCATTGATCTTTATTATAAGACACATTTTATCGCCGAATCAAAGAAAATATATTTTGGGGGAGATAAAGAGGCGCCAGTGGATTTTGTGAATGAGACATCTAGGGTGGCGATCGTAAGTTGTCTTTATCTTTTTGTATATTTACTAATATTAGTTTTTACTTTTTAGTACAATGACAAAAGCGTT
This sequence comes from Lactuca saligna, assembly GCF_052625555.1. Taxonomy (NCBI): domain Eukaryota; kingdom Viridiplantae; phylum Streptophyta; class Magnoliopsida; order Asterales; family Asteraceae; genus Lactuca; species Lactuca saligna. Next base: position 41,678,280 of record NC_136419.1, read on the forward strand.
CTTTTGGTATATTTTAGGAATCATATAACAAAGTCTTATCTCAAAAATACGGTGATGATCTGACTCAACATGATGTGAATGATCCTGAATTGTGGACCCAAACACAGTAGCTTAGGAAATGCGGGAAACAAAAAGGTCTTATCAGTGGGGCAGGATACTCTTCACTTTCTAATGACGGGTGCATATTCTTATGAGTCAACTTCAGCTTCTGCTGACTTTGCAAAGTCACAACAAGAGGCACAATTATTTGCATAATATATTATACAGAAAAAAATATCAAGTAAAGAGGTACTTAATATGGATGAAAAAAATATGTTGATATTGATAAAGTACATTGTTGTTATGGGTGAAAATTGAAATATGTTGCCATTATTAATATTAGGTAAAGTGCATTGTTATTATGGTTAAAAATGAGACTATGTTGCTATTATTAAATTAGGTAACATAATGCTATAATGAGTGAAAATTATAGTATGTTGCTATTATTGATATTAGGTAAAGTAAATTCTTGTTTGTGATAATAATTTAAGTACATTAATATTATGGATTGGAAATGTAAAGTACAATGGTATAATGGATAAAAATATAGTATGTTATTGTTATGCATATTAAAAGTTATTATTATCGATATTAAAAACAATGTATATTGTTATTATGAGTAGTGTGTTCCTATATTGAATTAAAAGTAAAGTACATTGCTATTATGGTTTAAAGTTGAATTACATTTACTAACTGCATGTGTTTGTCTTGCTATATTTAGGTAAATGAGTTGCGACAACAAGTGTCAAACATGTAACAAGCCATGGATGAAAAAGCAAAGTCAAATGAATTTGCAAATGCCATAAATGCGAAATGAAATGGAATTGCAAGTGCAACGACACTTGGCGGCCTTTATGAAACAAATCAAACCGTCCGGTAATCCACCAAGTATTTCTTAGTTTTTGTTTTAAAACACTTAATGAATGTTATGTTATTGATTAGTTCTTAGCTTTTGTCATGGTATTGTAATGGTATTTTGAGTATTTGAATGTATGAATGGTATGTTATTGATGATTTTAATGTTAATGAATATAATGGTATTTGACTATTATTTTAATTATTTGTTTGGTTTTTTAGCAGAAAATTTGGATATTTGTTAAATTATAAATTTAATAGAGCAATAAATTTAATATTATGTAGGAATTATAAATTTAATATAGCAATAATTGTAGGAAATAAATATTATGTAGGAATTATAAATTTATTATAGCAATAAAAAGTAGCTAAAAAATCATAGAAAATTTGTAGGAAATGAATAATATGTAGGTATTCTGTAGGAAATAAAATCCACTCAATTCTGTAGGTAATCTGTAGCAAAAGCAGTTGGTAGGTATTCTGTAAGAAAAGATGTTGGTAGGTATTCTGTAGGAAAAGTAGTTGGTAGGTATTCTATAAGAAAATCAGTTTGTATGTATTATGTAGGAAAATAATTTGTATGTATTTTGTAGATGTTTCGTAGGTAAATAACCCGTAGGTAATCTATAGGTACTTCGTAGTTAACGTGTTTCGTAGGTATTCCGTAGTTACATTTGTAACAGAATATTCCGTAGGAAATGCGGAAGGTTTGTTGCTAATTTGTAGGAAAAAATTACCCACCAGGGTTTTCCCTACAACCCGTATTTTGTAGGAAATCTGTAGGTACCACCTTGTTCTACCGATTTCCTTCCAATCTGCTGGAGATA
>NC_136419.1:42285000-42510000 GCF_052625555.1 Lactuca saligna
TACCTGAAATAACTATTATGCCATTTTAGTATTTATTTTCTGATTAATTTAATGTTCTTATTATTGTTAACTAAAAAAAGAATAAATATTATGACCCACTTAATCTCTTTATTTTCTTTCCAATTCATTTAATGTTCTTCAAGATCCCGATCACCATATTCGTTCACAAACCCGGTTCCCGGCACCACCTCCAGTCACCATCTCCGTCTATAGACTTAGTGCCTGACAGCAGCTCCGGTCACCATCTCCGTCCATAAACTCGAAGTTGCGACTCAAATTCAAAACAAAAATCCAATCTACAGCTTAAACCCAAAACAAAAATCAAACCTGACGAATTAAACCTTCACCTAGTATTCCGGCGACACTATCAAACTCTTACCCTCTAGTATTCCGGTGATGACATCTATGTGTGAGATCGAGTTGTCAAGAGCTCGAGGATTGGGTTTTCAAATCTAGTGTCCGACTACGATGGTGGTTGTCGGATCCATGGCCTCGTTCCTCACTTGAAATCTGCTCCACCATGGAAATCGACCCTCACCTCACCCACCCCAGTCGCCGGTTTAAAGCTCAAGACCACCACCATCCTTCCATCGAGCACCTGTTTCACCTCTTCCTTATACCACATGTTACTTGGAAAATAACCATAAACCACCACCTCCTTCACCAACAACATCTTTCTGTACAAACACCAGCTGATAACAACCCCAATTTGAAAACCACCTAACCAGTAACCTCATCACCCCAACAACTTCCACTAGAAACCCCACCTGCAAGAACTTCAAACACCAACTACAAAATCTCGAATAATCACCATTAACTACTACCCAAATACCACCAGTCGACCTCCTTTTTGTAGATCTGTAACCCTCTCGCTAGATGGAGAGGTGGTCCAATGACCTGGTTTCCAATGAAGGCAACAGGAAAAGGGGAAATGGAAGGAGGAGGGGTGGATTGGGGTGTGGTGTGGTGATGAGGGTTTTATTCTGTTGTCGGAGATGTCTTGGAGTGGACGGAGAAATCTTCGAGTCGCCGGAGTATTGGAGTCGACGGTGATGGTGGTGATCGGTGTTGGTGGTGATGGGGGAAGAGACGAGTTATGAAGGAGCTTAGATTTAGTGTCAATTTCTTTTTCTAAAGGGCAGCAAATAGTTATTTTTTATTATCAAAAATCAATAAATAAATAATAAATAACTAATCAATAGAAAATAAATCAAAAAATAAATAATTAAGGGCAAAATGGTCTTTTTATGTTCGGAGGGACTAAGCGTGCTAGATGAAACACACCCAGGGACGGTCCAAGTTAAATTTTGAAAATAAGAACTAAACACGTTAATAGATATATGCACGAGGAACTATTGGTGTAATTTACCCAAACAGAAATTAAATTCTGTGAAAAAGAACCATATTGTCCGTAAACAAAATGATTTTAAGCTCAATGAAATGACAGTCATATTTCTGAAATTTACTTCTATTTTATGATTAAAAAAATTAATGAAAAAACACATGCGTCGTATTTTGAGTGATGGCAATTTCCCACCTACTCCCACGAGATAATTCTTCATCACACAGTAGATTATTCTATTAATTTTCAAGCATATATTTATTAAATCCTAGGTCTTTTCGTTTTTACCATTGCCTGACACAATTACACAAAACTTAACTATTTACTTGTTTGCAAATCTTTAGTTATCGAGATCTACTATACTTAAATTTGTGTATATTTTCAATTAAGATTCTTGGTTCTACTTTGTGAGATAACATATATTAATTGTGTACATTTTCAATTAAGATTTTGTGAGATAACATATAGTACATATTAAAACTTAAAGAACATAAACTAATAACGATATTATAATATCTAAAAGGTATCCAAACATAGCTGATGATACTTTTTTTTAATATAAGATGCACCATTAGAGCAGTCCATATCAAACCGTCTTAAGATCACGTGTGAGGTCAATCGTATAACACAAACAATATTTAGCTTATGTTAGTGTTTAAGCCCTAAACATCTTATATGAAATTTCATTTCTCAACCATTACTCAACCATTAGATTCTCATCGTGAGTATCTACAGCCATGACTAAAGCCTCTCGAAGAAGTTTAGTAAAATTTTGCAACACTTTCTTGAGTGTTACATACCTTTGCATGTAATCCACGCTTTAAATGCCAAGTCACCCCCACATCTTGCACGTTCTTGCAATCTCTTACATTCTATTTAGTTATTGTTTTTATATATTTTTCCATAAAAAAAAAAAGTAATAGCGCATGTTTACCATTTCTTAGTTTTTAGGTTTTACATTGTTATTTGAATAAATTATTGAAATCGTCTCTTTGGTTTTGCAAAAATTATATGTTTGCACATTAATTTTTTTTTTTTGCATTCGGATCGTCCTTATGGTTTAATTTTTTTTGCATTGGGGACGCAAAAGACAACGAAATCAAACCACATGGAAGATCCGAGTGAAAAAAAAGTTACCAAAACATATAATTTTGACCAAACCATAAGGACAATTTTAGTAATCATTACAAGAAGACTGGGCAATAGCGGCAACGGGTGTCATCGCTAAAGGTTAGGGATGTCGCTACTAATACCTTTAGCGGCAACTTGTCGCTGCAAATGCGTCGCCAGTGATGTTTCGTTGCTAATACGCATCTAATCGCCGCTAAAGGGTCCTCGTCGCTGCTATTGACATGTCGCCGCTAATACTGCACCGTCGCCACTAATACATAGATGTCACCACAAAAGATGTCGCCGCAAAAACAGTTTTGTTTTATTTTTATTTTTTAACATTAAATTTATAAAAACAATATAATATTTATAAAGTCTGATAACTTTTTATAGAAATATTATCCATACACAACCAATCCAAAATATTAATTCATACACAACCAATCCAAAATATTAATCCATACCACAACCTAAAGTATTCTTCCAAATTACAAAACATTTCATAAAATTCTAAAGTAACTACTCTTCCTCATCATTTTCTTCATTATTTGGTGGCAACAATGAGCGAAACCACTCTTCCAATGCTGCAGAACAGGCAGGGTCTTTTAGTATTGTTTGCAGTATTTCTAACTATAAAGAAAATAAAATATATTACCAACATATCAAAATATCATTATAATTTCCAAAAATTATATCATTCTACAAAATATCAACATATCAAATACACTTAAACATACATCTACTTTCCATTATAGCATTTACTTTCCAAAATATTACCAAACTACAAAATATCAACGTATCAAATCATAACCAACATATCATTATACTATTCTACTTTTCATTATAACATTGTACTTTCCAAAAATTACCAAACTACAAAATATCAACATATCAAACCATAACCAACATATCATTATAGCATTCTACTTTCCATTATAGCATTTACTTTCCAAAAATTACTAAACTACAAAATATCAACATTTCAAATCATAACCAACATACCATTATAACATTCTACTTTCCATTATAGCATTGTATTTTTCATTATATCGTTATACTTTTCAACTTAAACTAACAATTACCTGTGATTGTGGTTGTTCTTGTGTCACTGGTTGTTCCTGATCGTACATGGACACAACAATAGGGGGTTTACGCCCAATGCCTCTGATATGTCCGTGTCGAACACCCAATATTCTTTCAAAACAGTTTTCAGTGGGTGTTAGATTGCTTGCTTCAGAAGTAGCTTGGGTCCGTTGGTTGATCTCCTCGAGTAAAGCATTCTGTATTTTCAATAAATAATAAAAATCAGATTACTAAATACCCTTGACGATATAAACACTTATATAAAAATACAAATTAACCACTTACGTATTGTTGCTCGACTGCAAGACTATAAAATACCCCTTGGCGATTAAAATTAGCCTTACGAATAACTTCGATTCGACTGATATTCTATTTAGCATTAAAATTTAGATTACTTATACTTTAAATAAATATTTAAATATATCATAACTTACTTCTTTGAAACATGCATTGTTGTACGAGCTCGACCCCCTATGTTTATAACTACTTGTTTTGCACGACATTCTGTGTTTGACACCGAACGCCTTAAAAATCCTAACGTTTGAAAATGTTCGACCGCCTTCACCCAATTTTCATGTGACATACCCTTGTGGGGTTGTTTAATGCGGCTGGGATATCTGCAGGCCCCCCGATTTTTCGGCCTCTGTAAACTTTTGCAAGACTCGAATCAATGCTCCACAACAATTGAGCACGCTTCGGATCCATGTTAACCTTATCCAAATCAAATTTATTATGCAAAATACAAAAAATTTAGTTAATTAAATAACAATTACAACTAAACTTAAAATTGTATCCAAGTTACCTTTAGATGCACAACTATTGCGTTCCTTAAGGCGGGGGAAACATTGTACCAACCAGATACGTTGAAAGGGACATTGTTCCACAAATACCTTCCAATTTCATGTGTGAACCAATTACCACACTTCCCGACAGGGGAATATGTGATCTGCCTGTCGAAATCCAAATCCATGGGCTTTCCCTTGTATGCCTGTATCAACTTTCCCAGCTCGATATATTTTTGACATGCCCCTTCTTCTTTTTGGAAACTCGGCTGAAAAAATACAATTAAAAACATTAGTCACGATAACTTATAATAAAGTAATAAAAATAGTTAATAAATATATCATAATAAAACTTACCATCCTGTTCGTGCTGACCACAACCAAAGCCTACTGGAGGTGGTGGATCCCCGACTCCATCACCTCCATGTCCAAGCCCCATAACATCGACCATCATGACAAAGAGTATCACTCAAGTAAACCTCATCTGTAGCCTGTAAATTACAAGATGTACAATATAGAAATACAATATGAATAAAAGTTAGTTACCTTGCGAAATTGTAAGATTTACAATATAGACAAACAACATAAATAAAAGTTAGACAAACAATATGAATTAAAGGTACATTTCAAATAAAGTTTCTATTACAAGTTTTTTTTTGATTTTTTTAATCAAAATCTTCATCATATACTTCAATGTCTTCTTCATCAGTATCATAATCAGAATCATCATCATCATAATCAGTCTCTTCCTCGGAAACATTATCAATTCTACCCGTTGGCGGAGATACTTCAGTCTCGTCTTCATCGTCATAATCAACATTGTTTTGAGCTACATCAACATTGTTTTGAAAGTATTGTGAGAAGTTGATAAAAAGTCTAGCTCTAGATGAAGAGTTGTTTTGAACTATGTCAACATTTTCGGCCTCCACATTGTCGACATCTTGGACAGAGTCACTGTAAGAATTTTGGACACGAGCATTGTCGGATGATAGATCCCAAATACTTCGATGATTATCATGCTCGACGACACAACGATGGTTGCTGTTTTGGTTTCTTTGATGATTAACAGGCTCGCGGATGTAGAACACTTGTTTGGCTTGCAAAACATATATGAGTTGATCATCTTGGTACGCTTCTTTTCCTATGTCGATACTGATGAAATTATCATCAAGAATATCTCCTGTATCGAACCTCTTGCACCGAAATATTACAGTCGAATAATCATATGGATATTGCACCTCCATAATCTCTTCTAACTGTCCATAATACTTCTCTCCATTCTCACCAACCGCTAGAACCCCAGAGTTTTGCGTTTTGCGTTGTGCATCACGACTAAGTACCATAAACCTAAAACCATTGGCTATGCATGAGGTGTAAGTATAAACATCAATTTGAGAACCCATTGAAAGGGCTAACAACTCTTTGTGGAATTCTGGAGAGTTTTCTTTTTCCATCTGATAAATCTATAAACATATGTTGACGTGTTATGTATTCTTGATTCGTTATATTTATCAAAGATATTTGTTTGTTAATTATTATTACCTTTTCAAAATAACCAATTGGGAAATTCGGTCTTTTCGTTACTTTTAGGATGTTCATATTTGAATTTTCTATATTGATGAATATATATATATATATATATATATATATATATATATATATATATATATATATATATATATATATATAATTGATGAATGGAGAAAAGTAACAATAAATAATGAAAGATATTTAAAAGTAAGAAAACTTACTCAACGTATTGCCTGACTTCTTGACAACTATTTAATATAAACCATTCTATTTTACGTTTCTCCCTTATATTAAGATATTTGATTTGCGTTGCGCTCGTCGGTCGACACTTGGACTCAAACATCTAAAACTTTGTTTTTTCAATGACAATGTCTTCGTTTCTTTCAAGGCGATTGGCATCTCAAATGTACATCGAACAAAATGACAAAACTCTTCAACAACATAACCTTCAACTATACAACCTTCCGGTCTCGCCTTATTTCTGACATAGTTTTTTAGTTTTTTCATATACCTTTCGAACGGATACATCCATCTCATACATACCGGGCCTCTGGCAATTGCTTCATCAGGTAAATGCAAAACTAAATGAATCATAATGTCGAAAAACGCTAGAGGATAAATCAACTCTAACTTGCACAAGATTCTAATTTTGTCTTCTTTTGCTTTCCTCATATCCTCCACCTTTAGTGTTTAGAGCAAATTTGCTTGAAAAACGTACAAAGATCTACAATTGGTGTAGAAGTTTCTTTGTCCAATAACGCTCTAACTCCAATCGGTATCAAATGTTGCATAAGAATGTGATAGTCATGAGATATCAACCCAATGATGTTAGTATCATTATCTACCACTTTCTTACTGATGTTAGATCCAAATCCATTAGGCAATTTAACATCTCTTATAAATTGACAAAATATTTTGCTGTCAGGTGTCTTGAATGAGTACCTTGCATGTGGTGTAGTGAACTTGTTACCCTTTTTTGCAACCATTGATTACGTCGAATATTCAGATTTCTCAAGTCCTCACGCGCTTTTGATGTGTCTTTACTCTTATCATTCATTATAGAAGTACCTAAAAGACTCTCAACTACATTTTTCTCGACATGCATCAAATCTATGTTGTGCTTTAGCTGCAGAGAAGACCAATACTCGAGGTCGAAAAATATGCTACGTTTCTACCAATTCAACTCGAATCCTTGCCGATCCATGTTTGCCTTGAGAGTGTTAGGATGTTTACCCTGTTTACAAAGTATTAGATGACCTAGTTGCTCTTGTATGTCTTCATTAGTAAAGTGTCTCAGAACGGGTCTTGTCTTGGGTTGCCCGTTAAATTTCAAACTCATCATTAATGGATCATCAACATCTAAGAACCGACGATGACCAATATAAAAGACTTTATTTACTGCACGGTACGAGGGAGTGTCTTCATTGCAAGTCGGGCATGCTCTATACCCTTGTCCGCTCCAGCCCGATAAACTACTACGAGCTGGAAAGTCATTTATTGTCCACAACAACATAGCTTTCATCGTGAAGAATGTGTTTGTCGTTGCGTTTTTAATACGTATGCCTGATTACTACAAAAATTAAGCTCTTCCACTAAGGGCCTAAGGAAAACATCTATGTCCTTTCCAGGCGCTTTAGGGCTGGGAATTAACAAGGCCAACATGAATGATACCTTTTTTATACAAAGCCATGGTGGCAGATTGTATGTGGTGAGTACAATCGACCACGTACTATGCGGATTAAACATGTTACCAAATGGATTAAAGCCATTAGGTGCCAGCCCTAGACGTACGTTGCGAGGTTCACTCGAGAAGTCAGGGTAATCTACATCATCATTTTTCCAAGACTCTCCATTAACGGGATGACGCATCACACCATTTTCTGATCTCCCAATACTATGCCATATCATATTTTTGGAAGTGTACCGTGAACAATACAAACGGCGTAGTCTAGGGGCCACTAGAAAGTACTGTAACACCTTATGGGCCACTTTTTTACCCTTGGTGTTTTTATCAATCCACCGACTCTCTTTGCAAACGAGACAAACTTGCAATGACTTGTGTTGCTTCTAAAAGAGAAAACAATCGTTTTTGCACACATGTATTGACTGGTACCCCAAACCTAACTTCTTCAGTTTCTTTTTTGCTAAATAATATGAACAGGGAACCTTGTTGTCTAGTGGAAATGTTGAATGCAACAACTCAAGGAGCTGATCAAATGAACTAGCAGTCCATTTGTTGATGACCTTGATATGCATCAGCTTTGCTAAAAAATCAAGGAAAGAAAACGTAAACCAGGATATAACTTGGTTTCGACTGCCTCTAACAACTCTTCAAAATCATCATCGACACCACTACCCCCTGTATTCGAGGTTCCTTGATTGAGGTTTGTATCATTTTCTCTCGACTCCAACATAACATCATCAATAACATCAACCATCTCGTTGCTTGGCGATATGACATCTACAATAGGAGGGATTAAAAGTTCACTGTGATATATCCACGTTTTGTATGATTAACTGAAACCATATATACGAACATGAAGTCTCATTGCTTTTGGATCCATGAATTAACGATTATCACATTTCTCACATGGACATCTGGTTTCACCTTTACAATCTAGATGTAACATGGATCTCTCGACAAAAGAGTCGAGTCCTAGCTGGAACTCTAGAGATTGACGATCTGGATTAGTAGTCCAACTTTTATCAATAGACATGATGCAACTGAAACATAATTTAGTGTTTAATGTTTACTCTACGGGAAACAAAAATCAAGTAGTGTATTCATAAAGTTGATGATTCAAAAAGTATCCCAACATAGGAACACATGAACAAATAATCAGAAATAGATAAAGTATGTTGCTATTAATAACCTAATTAAAGTTAAAGTTGTAATGACCAACATTAACTCACTAAAAGTATGTTGCTATTAAGTTGGTTTTATAATTTATTTAATTTGATTTTATAAAGGTAACTTAATTTGATTCTAAAGGTAAATTAATTTGACTTTCTAATTAATTTAATATTTTCATTTTTGTTATTAGTTTAATTTTTTAAACTAATTTTATTTTATTTTATTAATAATATTAACTTGATTTTAAAACTAATTTAATTTGATTTTACAACTAATTTATTAATTTTTTTTAAATTAATTTAATTTTATTCTATAATTAAATTAAAATTACTAGAAGTATGTTGCTGTTAATAACCTAATTAAAGCTAAAGTTGTAATGACCAACATTAAGTCACTAAAAGTATGTTGCTATTAAGTTGGTTTTATAATTGATTTAATTTGATTTTATAAAGGTAACTTAATTTGATTCTAAAGGTAAATTAATTTGATTTTCCAAAATAATTTAATATTTTCTTTTTTGTTATTAGTTTAATTTTTTAAACTAATTTTATTTTATTTTAATATTAATATTAACTTGATTTTAAAACTAATTTAATTTGATTTTACAATTAATTTATTAATTTTTTTTATTGATTTTTTAAAATTAATTTAATTTTATTCTATAATTAAATTAAAATTACTAGAAGTACGTTGCTATTAATAACCTAATTAAAGCTAAAGATATAATGACCAACATTAAGTCGCTAAAAGTATGTTGCTATTAAGTTGGTTTTATAATTGATTTTATAAATGTAACTTAATTTGATTATAAAGGTAAAATAATTTGATTTTCTAATTAATTTGATATTTTCTTTTTTGTTATTAGTTTAATTTTTTAAACTAATTTTATTTTATTTTACTATTAATATTAACATGATTTTAAAACTAATTTAATTTGATTTTGAAATTAAAATATAATTTTTTTATTGATTTTTTTAAAATTAATTTAAATTTATTCTATAATTAAGTTAAAATTACTAGAAGTACGTTGCTATTAATAACCTGATTAAAGATAAAGTTGTAATGACTAACATTAAGTCACTAAAAGTATGGTGCTATTAAGTTGGTTTTTGTAACACCGTAAATTTCAAGACAAATTTTTCATTTAAAATAATCATTTTATTCTTAGAAACACTTGTTTAAAGTCCCATTCATAGTCGATTTACAAAACATAACTCCATTTTCACTTGCATAGAAAACCAGGATCCTCCAAAATATGACTCTTTCTCTGGTGTGTACAATCAAGCCGGTGCCGTCCCGTGATACTGAAAGAAACCTGAAAAACATCACACAAAACACTGTAAGCACGAAGCTTAGTGAGTTCCCCAAAATACCACATATAACACATATTAGCCACTCGAGGCTATAACTCTGTGGGTCCGTGCACCCAAACTCTGTGAACCCTCAGGTTCTAACTCTGTAAACATGCACAACATTAATCACGTAGAAATAATGCAGTACAACACATAACATACATAGCACACAAATACTCTATCACATAACTCTGGTTACCTACTCAAGGTAAAGTATAGTGAGAAGACTCACCTGGCAAGCAGAAAGCAGATATCCCCACACTTAAATCTCGAACTCGCCACCGCCTAACACGTAAGACAAAAACACTCATGAATATAACTCTCGAGACTAGAATCAATCCTCTCATGGCACCCTCTTAAGGGTAAAAGACTATTTTACCCCTCTCTTGGCCCAAAGGCCACATCGCTGTCCAATCCCTAAAAGTTAACGGTCAACCCTTGGTCCAAATCAAAGTCCTCAGTCAAGGTCAACCCCTGACTGACCCTACTCGCTGAGTCAACCCTGTGACTCGTCGAGTTCCCATAATCAGAACTTCACTCAATCCGCGACCTAACTCGCCGAGTCACCCCGAGACTCGCCGAGTCCAACAACTCTGAGTCCACTCGCACACAACTCTCTGAGTCATCCCTCGACTCACCGATTCTCGACTCAACCAGAGAATATTTGGGACTCTTCGACAAAACTCGTCGAGTCCAAGAACAGACTCGCCGAGTCTACGGCTATCTTCAATCTGCTCGCCGAGTTGTTCATACAACTCGCCGAGTTCCAGGCCATCTTCATCCAACTCGTCGAGTCCACCCATGTGACTCGCCGAGTACCACCAGTCTGAATCCATTCAGAAGCACTCCAGGCCATGCAATTGATCCAAAACATAGATCTAGTCTCTTACCACTCATCCATCACGTAAAGTGGCAAACTTTACGTGAATCCAAAGAGATCTAAGCCGTTTGCACATTGGGCTAGGGTTTGGGACATGTAAGCTTCACTAAACACTCCAACACAGGGACTTTCATGCTCTCTAATTCTTCTCCCTTCCAGATCTGAGGTAGTAACCTCAGATCTAACCTCTAGACTTCCCATTTCATCCATAGACAAATTCCCACAAACCCCAAAATGAAGAAACAACATAACAACAGTCCAATAACGAGATATTACCTCTAAGAGATGCCCCAACTGCAATGTAGTTCGAATCCAAGCAAAGCCCCTTGCTCCAAGCCTTCAATCTCCCAAAATTCCTTCAACAATTACTTCTCCAAGCTCCAATCCACTCAACAATGGTGCTTCTCCGCGATTTAGGGTTTTTCTGGGGCTCAAGGGGTGATAAAGAGGCTGGGAGGAAAACATAATGATATTTATATAAGGTTCAACCCCGAGAATTAGGGTTTTCTCCATTCAGCGCCTACTCGCCGAGTCCATTACACTGACTCGCCGAGTCGGCCACTTAACACGCGACCAAGTCGCGACTCTACTCGGCGAGTCCGCACATGGACTCGCCGAGTCACTCTTTCCCAATTTACTCTTTTAGCCCTTCAATTCTACTCTTGATATTTCGGGATGTTACAGTTTTATAATTGATTTAATTTGATTTTATAATGGTAACTTAATTTGAATCTAAATGTAAATTAATTTGATTTTCTAATTAATTTAATATTTTCTTTTTTGTTATTAGTTTACTTTTTTAAACTAATTTTATTTTGTTTTAATATTAATATTAACTTGATTTTAAAACTAATTTAATTTGATTTTACAACTAATTTATTATTTTTTATTGATTTTTTTAAAATTAATTTAATTTTATTCTATAAATACATTAAAATTACTAGAAATATGTTGTTATTAATAACCTAATTAAAGATAAAGTTGTAATGACCAACATTAAGTCACTAAAAGTATGTTGCTATTAAGTTGGTTTTATAATTGATTTAATCTGATTTTATAAATGTAACTTAATTTGATTCTAAAGGTAAATTAATTTGATTTTCTAATTAATTTAATATTTTCTATTTTTTTATTAGTTTAGTTTTTTAAACTAATTTTATTTTATTTTAATATTAATACTAACTTGATTTTAAAAATAATTTAATTTGATTTTACAATTAATTTATTATTTTTTTATTGATTTTTTTAAAATTAATTTAATTTTATTCTATAATTAAATTAAAATTATTAGAAGTACGCTGCTATTAATAACCTAATTAAAGCTAAAGTTGTAATGACCAATATTAAGTCACTAAAAGTATGTTGTTATTAAGTTGGTTTTATAATTGATTTAATTTGATTTTATAAAGATAACGTAATTTGATTCTAAAGGTAAATTAATTTGATTTTCTAATTAATTTAATATTTTCTTTTTTGTTATTAGTTTAATTTTTTAAACTAATTTTATTTTATTTTAATATTAATATTAACTTGATTTAAAACTAATTTAATTTGATTTTACAATTAATTAATTTTTTTATTGATTTTTTTAAAAATTAATTTAATTTTATTCTATAGTTAAATTAAAAATACTAGAAGTACATTGGTATTAATAACCTAACTAAAGCTAAAGTTGTAATGACAAACATTAAGTCACTAACAAAATTAAGCATTTTGAAACCATATACAATACATTACTGGAAGTAAGTTGTTATTAATAACCTAATTAAGCCAAATGCATACATCCAATTTGTATATTCCAATTTCATACAATTAAGCTAAAATGTATACATCCAATTTTTATATTCCAATTTCATCCAATTTTATACAATTAAGCCAAATGTATACAAATTTATACATCTAAATACAAAATCAAACAAATGTGTGTGTACAAACACTTCTGAAAAACATACACAAAATGAAAAACAATTTTTATATATATACAATTTCAATTTTATGCCAAATTTCATTTTTAAGCAAATGTGGTATAAACATAAATTACAAAAACATACACAAAATGCATAAAAATTTCCCACAAAGCTGAAAAAGCATACAATCCAACAAAATGCACAAACACTTCTTATCTCAAAATACAAATATAATCACTCAACAAAACTGAAAATTACTATCAATTTATCATCCAAATTAGCACTAAAACAGAAAAATAATAGAAAATAGGAGGAATTCGAAATTGAATGTGGGTAATTTTGGAATTGAGCTCAATGGTCATCGGTTTTGGAGGTTTTGGGGGAAGGTGTGGCGGCAGGAGAGGCTAGCATCGGCTTTTACCTTCGTCCTCCACCTAGTCGACTCGTCCAAGTGATAAAAAGGATACGCAATAACATAATGAGAGAACATAAAAAATGTCACAGAAAAGGAATCTGTAAGGGGTTATCTGTAAGGAGCATTAGCGGCGACAGACAATAGCGGCGACACAAAGGTATTACTGGCGACAATAGGGCAATAGCTGCGACACATTCGAGGGAAAAATCAGCGTGTTTTCGCTTTCCTCTACAACCATTGGATTGAAAACAAATCAGATGGATGATGATAATTTGACGTGGATCGCTGTTAGTGACAATTAGTGACAACCTCTTTAGCGGCGACGCTGAGCAATAGCGGCGACATGTAACGCGTTAATAACATGTCGCCGCTAAAAACGTCGCCGATAATACTAACATTTATTGTAGTGAATTTACTTTGGTTATTTTATATTAAATGTAATTAATTTCCTTTTTTCAGGCCAATGAGAAGAATTTAGTAAGAAGGATCAATTATTTATTTGGAAGGTTGTAGTCGATTTTTTTTTTTTCCTAAATAATAACATCGTTGTACAAGTTCTCTAGTTACAATTAAAACAGCTCACTGTATCGTTTGGTTCTTTCCTTCCTTTCATTTTTGTTCATAATTCCTTTTTAGAATACTGCGATTTAATAGAAATTTGGCATCAACTATAAGATAATCCTATGGTATCCCAAAATCTTGAACCTGATGATCGATGCCGTAATCCAGTGAATCGTTTGATACAAAAAATACAACTACAGAATAAAAAAATTACCACGTTTCCTAATAAAACATATAAAAATAAAAATGCACTAATTTGCTATAGCCTCCTTACCCTTATATAACTCCACTAACTTTGAGATATAGAACCATCACAGAAAGTTAAAAGAAATGGGTTCCCTTCCGATCTTGACTGTTCTTGAAGAGTCCCAAGTATCGCCACCACCGGCGACCATAGGCGACAGATCGCTGCCTCTAACTTTCTTCGACTTCTCATGGCTAGCCATCCCTCCCATGCACACTCTCTACTTCTATGAGCTCCCAATTACTAAAACACACTTCACTGAAACCATCGCTCCCAAACTCAAAAATTCATTATCAATCGCCCTTCAACATTTTTTTCCTTTCGCTGGTAACTTGATCGTATTTTCTTCTCCTTCTAAAAAACCTGAAATTCGTTACGTTGAAGGTGATTCTGTCAAGGTTACTATTGCAGAATGTAACCTTGATTTCAACGATCTATCAGGAAACCATCCTCGAGAGTGTGATCAGTTTTATCATCTTATACCCGTTCTCAGACGCACTGCTGAAGCTTCCGATTACATAACAATCCCAATCTTGACAGTTCAAGTGACACTTTTTTCAAACTGTGGATTCTCCATCGGAATAACCAACCACCATGCAGTGGGTGATGCTATCAGCAATTTCGACTTCTTGAAGGCGTGGACATCGATTGCGCAATCAGGCACAGATGAGTCATTCCTAGCTAATGGAAAATTTCCGTTGTATGATAGGGTAGTAAAATACCCGAAAGTACTAGATGATGTTTATTTAGGTTACGCAAAGGTTGAAACTTTTAACGAAAAGTATCAACCTCCAACTCTTTCTGGGCCGACTGATAAAGTTCGAGCCACATTTATCTTGACACAACATGTCGTTAATCGGTTGAAGAAATTGGTTTCAAACCAACTTCCGACACTACCATATGTATCATCTTTTACAGTTGCATGTGGTTATATATGGAGTTGCATTGCAGAATCACGTAATGATGAGCTACAACTATTTGGTTTCAGCATCGATTGCAGGAGACGTTTGGATCCTCCGATCCCAATGGAATACTTTGGCAACTGTCTCATGTATACTGCGGCGACGGAGAAACCTACTCTTTTAACGGGAAAGGAAGGATTCGTAACTGCTACTAAGTTGATGGGAGAAAATCTACACAAGACCTTGAATGATAAGGATGGAATCGTGAAAGATATGGACTGGTTCTTTAAATTGTTGTCGGAGGAGATGCCGACAACAATGATAAATGTTGCCGGAACACCAAAGCTTAGGTTTTATGATTTGGATTTTGGATGGGGGAAGCCCAAAAAGTACGAAATCATTTCCATAGATTATAGTGAATCCATATCCATGTTAGCTTCCAAAGAACTTAAAGGAGATGTGGAAATCGGCTTATGCCTTTCGGCTACTGAGATGGAAGCTTTTGTTCGCATCTTCAATGATGGACTAGAAACATATATTTAGATAGATCAAAATTAGTGTTGGAAGTATCCATTATGTGCTTGACTTATCTTGGTTATCCTTTCCTGCATTTTAGTATAAGATAGGTTAGTTCTTTTTCTCTTATTTTCTTTTCGGTATAAGTAGGACTTTTATTTTATGTTAATGTGAGTTTTTGAATTTAATAAAAAAAGGTTGTATTTTGTTTCAACTTTTCTTTGTTCCTTATGCTTTCCTCTATTTTCTGTTTTAATGGCAAGAAACAAGGGGGTTGTGTGACAATCCGAAATTTCTATTCAGTCAAACCCTAAAAGTCAATCACTTCGTATCATAAGTCAATGTCATTATTTCTTATTTTTAAGAAATATAAAGTTCGTTTGATTATTTTAATATTATTTTTAAGCGAACGGGTGAAAGAAAGTGTCGTCTCGGGTTTTGAATTTTAAAAACCGCAAACACCTCACGTCTTAGAAATTCCCGACCAAACTTTTATGTTTGGGTTGAGAAATCACCCAAAAACCGTGAACTCATACCTATGTATGAGTTTACTCCCAAAAAAGTTAGTCATTTGTGTTTACTCTCCAAATGTCAAAAAACTAAACTCCAACAACTCTCTCAACTATCATCCAACATTTAATTCCAAATCTTCGATCTTGTAAGTGTTCTAACCATTTCAAGTTAGTAAAACACTTAATCTAGTGTTTGTGCATCTATTCATCCATTCATTTATGTATTTTGTTTAGATTTTCCAAAACACCAAGAACACCAAGAACACACACTAAGTGTTCTTGGCCTTTTTAGCTCAAATCAAGCCTTCTAATAGTAAGTGCTTCCATCCTTGAGTGATTTTAAGCTAGTATTACATTTGAATATCAAGAAATAATGTCAAGAACACAAGGTTGGAGGTGTTCACGGTCCAAGAATGTTCTTGGGCCGTAAACACCATAAAGTGCACCAAAGTGTGGCTAAGTCCAAACTAAGCCCTAGTTTGATGTTTAAGCCTTCCATGAATTGATTGAACCTTAGTTTGATGTATCTAAGCCTTGACAAACACCAAAATCCAACATTTTTAGGTGTTTACGGTTTGGAGATCTCCCAAAACCGTAAACACCCTAAAGGGTGTCCAAATGGGTTATTTTCCTTCCTTAGGCTTAGAATCTAGCACATACAATTACCTAATTGTGTTAGGGACTTGAAAACATGGCTATACACTCCTCCATATGGGTTTACGGTTTTGAACCCAAAGGAAAATGCCATTAGGCCGTAAACTCCTCAAAGGAGGTGTTTTGTTGCCCTAGTCCCTTCCAAAGGCCAAACCACTTAGTAGAATTGCTCCAAGAGGCTTGCTAAACCACCAAAAAACACCTAGTCATTAGGACTAGAGTTTACGACCGTAAACTCTAGAGTTTACTGCCGTAAACTCTTTGTGTCATGACCATCAAAACCGTAAACTCCAAGGGAGTTTACCCTTGGACCCCAAACACACTAGCCTTTCCCTACAACACTTAGATGCAACCCTTGAGACGTATAACACTTGTATAAAGTGTTTAGCATGTCCTAGACTGTCTTAACTTTGTTTATTAGTTGTTTAAAGACTAATTGTGTATATACATATATCCTTATATGTTATTAGGATCTTTGTGCGTGTCTAAGTCTTCACTTGACACCAAGCACTTATCCGACACTTCCTTCCGATCCACTTACTACAGGTGAGTTCATACCCCTTAAATAATGTTTTAAACTACTTTTAAATGTTTTAGGGGGGGGGGGATACAAGTAGAATCATACTAGTTATTATATCAATCACATGTGATTAATAAGTAGAATTATGCTAGTTATTATATCAATCACATGTGATTAAGATGTAACATTCAAATGATTTACTACACATCAGCCGTTTTACCAAACAGTTTTCTTCAAATGATTTTTATAAACATTTTATATGTTTTAAACTCTTTATTACACTGTACATTTTACTCTGTATATTACATTTCAAACTTATTTACAATTGTGTTTCAAACAAATGTTTCTTTATACTAAACTGATTTATCAAACCCATGCCTTCAAATTGTTTTATAGATTGACATCAAGTCGATCTTTTCTTAAGATAATAAATATGTTCAAAGGTTTTACAAAACTTACTTTATGCTTTTATATTATAAATTGCATGCCTATATATGTATATTTATATGAGTAATGTTTAAAAGACTTAGGAAGACTATCCACCCTATTTCCTTTTCGCGCTTGAGATGTGGTCTGGTGGGATATCGGGTACCCGTCCGAAGGTCGTTTAGATATTAGTTATATATCATGTGTACATATGTAGTCATAAAGGTTCTTCTAGTTCAATCAATACCCTTGGGTAGCAAGGGTATACATCCATGTCCATACATACCAGTTAAATTACTAATAAACTACCATATGGGTAGTTTAGGAAGATACTAGAATTATTACTAGAACACAATATCATACTATGAGTCAGTTCATTCATGAGTCAATACTTACTACTATGAGAACATATACAACAATACTAGAGAGGAACATACACGACTATACTAGAGAAGAACATATACAACTATACTAGAGAACATATACAACGATACTAGAACGAGTACATTACTATACATGCTAGATAGAGAGAGATCACACTTTACAGCTAGCACATGTGGAACATTACAGTACATTACTATACTATTACATAGATATGTTTACATGATCACATGTACATGAGTACACTTACAAGAATTACTAGTACATTTTATATGTATAGATTCTGTTATATAATCCTCATTCTTATCTTTACCTTGTGATTCAGTCACACAATCGACGAGATAGATTGGGATTAATATCCTAGTACCCAAGGATACATTGCGGGATTGACCATTCCTAGAATCTCTGTTAGTTACAGAGGTAAAAGCGCATCCACGGATGTCAACGGTTGATACCATTACATGTATACTTTTGGGGAATGACTATTCCTATACCCAGCTGTTAGCAACAGAGGTAAATGTACATCTATGGATGTCTTCAGTTAACATTGTTATTTGCCCGAGTACCAAAGGGTGATACTATTACAGTTAGGTCTTGGTAGAAGACTACATTCAGAATAGTTAGGTCTTGGTAGAAGACTACATTCAGAACAGTTAGGTCTTGGTAGAAGACTACATTCATAACAGTTAGGTCTTGGGAGAAGACTACATGAGAACAGTTAAGTCTTGGTAGAAGACTCCTTTTGTTACAATAGGAATCATAGGGATTTCTAGGGTTTTTCAAATGTTTACAATTCATTTACATTTTCAATACTTACAATTCGTATACATACAAATACTTATATTTCAAATACATACAAGTATTTACATACAAATTAAGACACTAAAATACTTATGATCTCACCAGCTTCAAAGCTGATACTCGCTTTCAAAATTACTTGTATCCTCAGGTCATCATAGACAGGTACCGATGCAAGGACTAGGGAAGATGGAGCTCGTTGAAGATTCATCTTTCATTTTGATTTATGCTTTAGTGTTTATCAAAATTTGACAGAACACACTTGTATAATAATTCTATTATTAATGCAATGGATAATGTTGTTGCTTGTTTACTACTTTTCATTGTTGTGATACTGTACATGACGTCCTCCGCCCCAGAACGTTTCCGCCGTTCTCGGTTTTGGGGTGTGACAGGTTGTTTTCGATAGCACACTTTATGCCCAAGATCCACCCTCAGACATCGCAACAAAGAATGATATGGATGATCAAATTGCACTTCATTATCCAATATTATCCGGAATAACTATATTGAGTGGGCCATCAAGATGAAAGTTCTCATGCAAGCTCGGGGCATGTGGGACGCTGTTGAACCCAAGACTCACAAGAATTCTTTAGCGTTAGAAAAGACAAGATGACACTTGCTGCCATTTATCAAGGCAAGAAGATGTTATTATCGCCGGTAGAGAGGAACATGATGAAAGAGACTTGGGAGACTCCAGATCGATGATGTAGTGATGTACATGGGGATATGTAAAGCCAGGCCTACAAAAGTGCAGACGTTGAAAGCTGAACTTGAAGTGTTGAACATGAAGGGAAACATAGACATAGATCACTATGAAGGTAAACAAATTGACCAACAATATATGAGCCATGGGGGGCAAGCTTGAGGAAGCTTACGTTGTAAAGAAGCTACTTCGAGTCAGAAGACTAAAAGCACAAGAAGAGCGGGTACGTGGTGATAGTGATATGGAGAAAAAGAGGTTTTTATTCATCAAGGGTGGCTTAAAAATCTAAGAAACAAGGTGAAGAGGAAGCAAGTTCCTCCTATAGGAACCACATGTCTAATGAACCCCTATTTGAGAGCATGGTAGGGCATGATGTAATGCCCCAATTTTCAGATATTAATTTTACAACTTTATTTTTCATATTGGAAGGTCTACTCGACAAGTTAAATGTCCTGACTCATTGAGTAGGAACTTTTGCGGCCACGTGTTTAAATGACCAACTCGCCAAGTCGGAGACACGACTCGACGAGTTGGAGCTGGAGGATGAAACCCTAATTTTTGGGGTTTTGCACCCTATTTAAAGGGTCATTAGCCTCCCTTACAGCCCCTAATGAGTCCAGAAACCCTAAATCGCCGTTTTTCCCTCTTTTTATGTGATATTAAGCCTTGTGGTGGATTGTGGAAGGAAGATCTTGAAGTACTCAAGCTTAGAACAAGAGGAAGGCTGTAGATTCGACTTCTTCTTCATCTTAGCATCGTTTTTAAGGTAACAAGTTGTTACCTTGACCTTATTCTATCTAGATCTATGCATGTAGGAGATTAGGGACACTTTGGCAATGTTGATATGTTATTTTGGGTATTAGGCGTGATCTGAAGTTGCAAAATTAAATCTAGGGATATTATGGTCTGTAAGATCATAAAGTTTCAGCCTTTTGTGAGTTAATACCTTCTTCATCCCTTAGAACTTTCCTTTAGCTTGATTTGGGCCATTATCACCTTGCATGTACGTAAAGTTTGCAACTTTATGTAAGAAGTATGCCTTAAGAGCTTAGATCTGCAATATGGAGCTTTGAAGTTGCTTAAAAATCTTCTGGATGGAGAAAGGACCAAAGGGACTCGACGAGTTGCATGGCCAACTTGGCGAGTCCGATGAAGATTGTCGTGCAAGGATTTCTGCATGGACTCGGTGAGTCAGTAGGATGACTTGGCAAGTCAGCTAAGGTGTCACACCCCCAAACCAAGGATGGCGGAAACTTCTGGGGGTAGAGGACTTCATGTAGAGTATCACAACAATGAGTATAATAGTGCTCAAAGTAAATACAACCAACACAAATATAATTGAAAACGTTACATCAAAGCACATGTTTACATGATTCACATCAATTACATTATAATACAAAATGAACTGTTTGACGATTTATCGTCCCATCCTCAAAACGTTGTTGATTTCCTGTTTTCACTGAATTCCTGAGAATACAAGTAGTTTTAAAAAGTGTCAACACAAAGGTTGGTGAGTTCATAAGAGATTTCGTTGGAAAAGTAAATCGTTTTCCTTGTAAAATCGTTAGAATATGTATCCAGAAAATCCGATATTTTCTTTAAAATCTGCGTAATGTAGTCTTATGACTGAAGACCAAAATGTATAAGTAACCTTTCTTATTAATAGAAAATGTTATGTACTTAAATGGACATGGACGCGTTTGAATTAAATGAAATTTCTGTATGTTCTCATGTTCGTTAATACTTTATATATATATATATATATATATATATATATATATATATATGTAGTCCTAAATTAGAGGACCGAGAAATAACAAGTATTGACCATACTTAAAAGTGTAAATGTGGTTTCAAATGATGTGTAGTCGTAACTACCAAAACCAAAAGTGTACAGTAATATCTGTACTCATAGAGATAAAAAGTGATTTTAAATCGATATAAAACTCATTTAGGTTTTAAAAATAAAATCCCGTAAACTTATGGATTGTTATATCCCTATGTGAGTCGCTATAATCATACTATGACTATGTGAACCTGCCACGACGTTCTCAGGCGTCGCGAAAAATAAAATGACATTTGTCACCCATAGACCTGCAAGTCCCACTGTAGCTAGCAGCAAGGTGTGGGGTGTCAAACCCAATATAGATCTATATACAAGTATCACGTTCTCCCTCAAGGAGATTCTGATTATAACTACCAGGAATTCTATCTCGCACTCGGACGTACGGGGAGAGAGAGAGAGAGAGAGAGTCTCACAATATAGGTTAACAAGTTTACGTGAAATGTGTGTGAATATAAATCTTTCTTGTATGAATGTACCCTTCTTGTACGAGTGTGTTGAGTGATGTATCATAAACTATACCTATTATAGTTTATCTAAAATGTATGTAATATGTATGAACTCTTTTATGGAAATGTATTAGTGTTATGAATTTATCAAACTATAGGTAAACAAATTTACGTGAAATGTGTGTGAATATAAATCTTTCTTGTATGAATGTACCCTTTTTGTACGAGTGTGTTGAGTGATGTATCATAAACTATACCTATTATAATTTATCTAAAATGTATGTAATATGTATGAACTCTTTTATGGAAATGTATTAGTGTTATGAATTTATCAAACTATACTTTTTATAGTTTAATATACGTGTTCTAAAATGAATGAATAATATTTATTATGAATGACTTATTTTCAGTTCATGATAATAAACTAACAAAGAAACACATTCAATAATTAGAACTTATGATTATACACTTTGCTCAACATATTACAAAGTGTTATGATATTTACATGCTGTTGGCTAAATTTAGTCATTCTGCCCTGTTTTGGAAAAATCATAGAAAAATCATACGAAGTCGAAAACTAGATCCGTAAATTCTGAGAGTTCAAAAAATGTGTCTAGTTTACTCATAATTTTTATCACGATTTTTAATGACCTCCAACTTGGGTGAAAAAGTCCATAATCACAGACTGGTCCGGATTGTTTTTTGAAATGATAGGCAGTTTTGTAAAAGTCACCATAAATTGTAGAAAAATCGTATAGAGATGTGCAAGTAGTCATTTTAAAGCTAAAAACTTGAACTATTTGCACCTTGTACAGTTTTGAAAACAAAAATGTTTAAGATGCCCAAAACAGTCCGTGAATGGAGTTGAACTTTTCTGATGAAGGCTGTTAGAAAAATTTAGTTATGTTCTTAGTGTTTTAACTTGTATTCCCCCCCCCCCCCCCTAAAAACTTGAGAAAACATGAAAATGTAGGGGTATGAACTCACCTTGAGTTATTTCAGTAGATAAGTGTTGAAGAAGAGAAGTGTTCAACCCAAGAACACTTGAAGATTCGAAGCTCTAACACTAATATGATGGAGTTTGTGTAAGATATTCATGATTTGAGTAGGATGAAGTGAAATAATCATAAGGAGGATGAATTATACTTACTAAGAGTGGAAGAACACTTGAAAATCAGCCTTGAATCTCGAAATTGGAGTGGGGAAAGTTTGAGAGAAAAGTGGTGTTTGATACTTAGTGAAATGAGGGCAAATGAGAGAAATGAGGAGAGAGGATATTTGTTCCATCTCTAAAAATGTGGGAATGAGTGTAAATTGAGTGTAAGGGACATTGAAGTGACCTAGGTAAGGTGGGGAGGTGTGGTTAGTCAAAGAGTGAGTGTGGGGTGGTTGCTTGTGACATTGGATAAGGCAAAGTCAACACTCCACCTTTAATAATTCACCCATTTGATTTTTATTATTTAGATAATGATTTTCATTAAAATATGTTTAAATTATGAATATTTAGAGTTTATTATGTTAAAATATAATTTCTGGAGAAAATCCCGCTTTAAAATCACGAAAAACGGGCTTAAAATGTTAAAAATATCAAAAATGTGCTAAAAGTGACAAATTTCCGAATTCTAGCCGAGGTTCGGCCTTCTGATGCTGAAACCGAGAGGAGGGAGGGTAGAAACCAAGAGGGGAGAAGGGAGAGGGTAGGAACCGAGAGGGGAGAAAGGAGAGAGAGGGAACCGAGAGAGGAGAAGAGAGACCGGGAGAAGAGAAGAGACAGAGAGGAGAGAAGGAGCAGAGACCGAGAGGAAGGAAGAGAGAGCAGAGACCGAGAGGCGGGAAGAGAGAGCAGAGACCGAGAGGCGGGTAGAGACAGAGAGTGAAGAAACGACAGAGAGGAGAGGAAGCGACAGAGAGGCGGAAGGCAAACAGAGAGTGCGAGAAGCGAACAGAGGCAGAGGCTCGGTCCTCGCGTGCCACAGCCAACAGAGGCTCGGTCCTCCGGATTCAGCCAACAGAGGCTCGGTCCGGTTTGGGGTACTTTCGGCCTTAAGGAGCTTCGGCTCCTTAAGAGGGGTTTCGGTTCCTAAAGTCTCGTTTTCTCGTTTTTACCCCGTTTTAAGCCGTTTTTGACCCGGTTAAGGGTCGGAATGACCCGAATGATTCCAAAAAGTTACGGGAAACTTTTGAGAGAGATTTCTCACACTTGGAGAGATTTGGGAGAGATTTGACATTCTTGGAGGGATTTCTCATACACAGAGATATTTGCGAGAGTTTTCACATACTTGGAGAGATTTGACATTCTTGGAGAGATTTCTCATACAGAGAGAGATTTGAGAGAGATTTCACATACTTGGAGAGATTTGGGAGAGATTTGACATTCTTGGAGAGATTTCTCATACAGAGAGATATTTGAGAGAGATTTCACATACTTAGAGGGATTTGGGAGAGATTCGACATTCTTGGAGAGATTTCTAATACAGAGAGATATTTAAGAGAGATTTCACATACTTGGAGAGATTTGGGAGAGATTTGACATAGAGAGAGATAGAGTGAAAATGATTGAGAGAGGTTCCATGTGTGACAATTGTGAGTGTCCGGCATCACAATGCATGGTTCGTAAACCCTGTTAAGCCTTGTTTAAGGATCTTACACACTCCCGATGAGCATGCATCATTGTTTTATCGGTTTGGCTCGCCACGTACCACAGTTTTAGGTTAAGGAGATTAAGATGTTCACACTTTTTACTTTATGATTTCTCATTAGACTAGGGAGTTATGTAGAAGTTTCATAGTGTAAATTTTTGTACCCAAGGGCAAATTGAGTCAAACGGTTTGACTTGCTGAATTTAGTTGACTTTGACTTGACCGAAATTTGACGGTTGTCACATCATCCCCCCGTTAGAGGGAATTTCATCCCGAAATTTGAATTCCCCCCTAAAAACTTGAGAAAACATGAAAATGTAGGGGTATGAACTCACCTTGAGTGATTTCAGTAGATAAGTGTTGAAGAAGAGAAGTGTTCAACCCAAGAACACTTGAAGAATCACTTGAAGATTCGAAGCTCTAACACTAATATGATGGAGTTTGTGTAAGATATTCATGATTTGAGTAGGATGAAGTGAAATAATCATAAGGAGGATGAATTATACTTACTAAGAGTGGAAGAACACTTGAAAATCAGCCTTGAATCTCGAAATTGGAGTGGGGAAAGTTTGAGAGAAAAGTGATGTTTGATACTTAGTGAAATGAGGGCAAATGAGAGAAATGAGGAGAGAGGATGTTTGTTCCATCTCTAAAAACGTGGGAATGAGTGTAAGGGACATTGAAGTGACCTAGGTAAGGTGGGGAGGTGTGGTTAGTCAAAGAGTGGGTGTGGGGTGGTTGCTTGTGACATTGGATAAGGCAAAGTCAACACTCCACCTTTAATAATTCACCCATTTGATTTTTATTATTTAGATAATGATTTTCATCAAAATATGTTTAAATTATGAATATTTAGAGTTTATTATGTTAAAATATAATTTCTAGAGAAAATCCCGCTTTAAAATCACGAAAAACGGGCTTAAAATGTTAAAAATATCAAAAATGGGCTAAAAGTGACAAATTTCCGAATTCTGGCCGAGGTTCGGCCTTCTGATGCTGAAACCGAGAGGAGGGAGGGTAGAAACCGAGAGGGGAGAAAGGAGAGGGTAGGAACCGAGAGGGGAGAAAGGAGAGAGAGGGAACCGAGAGAGGAGAAGAGAGACCGAGAGAAGAGAAGAGACAGAGAGGAGAGAAGGAGCAGAGACCGAGAGGAAGGAAGAGAGAGCAGAGACCGAGAGGCGGGAAGAGAGAGCAGAGACCGAGAGGCGGGTAGAGACAGAGAGTGAAGAAATGACAGAGAGGAGAGGAAGCGACAGAGAGGCGGAAGGCGAACAGAGAGTGCGAGAAGCGAACAGAGGCAGAGGCTCGGTCCTCGCGTGCCACAGCCAACAGAGGCTCGGTTCTCGCGTGCCACAGCCAACAGAGGCTCGGTCCTCGCGTGCCACAGCCAACAGAGGCTCGGTCCTCCGGATTCAGCCAACAGAGGCTCGGTCCGGTCTGGGGTACTTTCGGCCTTAAGGAGCTTCGGCTCCTTAAGAGGGGTTTCGGTTCCTAAAGTCCCGTTTTCTCGTTTTTACCCCGTTTTAAGCCGTTTTTGACCCGGTTAAGGGTCGGAATGACCCGACTGATTCCAAAAAGTTACGGGAAACTTTTGAGAGAGATTTGGGAGAGATTTCTCACACTTGGAGAGATTTGGGAGAGATTTGACATTCTTGGAGGGATTTCTCATACACAGAGATATTTGCGAGAGTTTTCACATACTTGGAGAGATTTGACATTCTTGGAGAGATTTCTCATACAGAGAGATATTTGAGAGAGATTTCACATAATTGGAGAGATTTGGGAGAGATTTGACATTCTTGGAGAGATTTCTCATACAGAGAGATATTTGAGAGAGATTTCACATACTTGGAGAGATTTGGGAGAGATTTGACATAGAGAGAGAGATAGAGTGAAAACGATTGAGAGAGGTTCCATGTGTGACAATTGTGAGTGTCCGACATCGCAATGCATGGTTCGTAAACCCTGTTAAGCCTTGTTTAAGGATCTTACACACTCCCGATGAGTATGCATCATTGTTTTATCGGTTTGGCTCGCCACGTACCACAGTTTTAGGTTAAGGAGATTTAGATGTTTGCACTTTTTGCTTTATGATTTCTCATTAGACTAGGGAGTTATGTAGAAGTTTCATAGTGTAAATTTTTGTACCCAAGGGCAAATTGAGTCAAACGGTTTGACTTCCTGACTTTAGTTGACTTTGACTTGACCGAAATTTGACGGTTGTCACATAAGGTTTTCCCGACATTTGAACATGCATGAACTTGGCGAGTTTCAGGGAAACTCGACGAGTCAACTGGGAATTTCACGACTCCTCGAGTTCAGGAAGGACTCGACGAGTCGGGTCAACATGGATTGTTGACCTTAACCATTAACTTGGACTTTGACCAAAGGTTGACTAGTTGACTTCTGGGGTATTTTGGTAAATTGGAAATTTATGGAAATGGTCTTATGGTAAATATAGGTGGTGGAGTTTCTGGCCGCTGTTCGGGAGTTTGAGTTTATCACTTCGATTCGACTGTTGAGAGGTGAGTTGTCCTCACTATACTGACAGGGTCGAAGACGCCAATGCCGACCCTTTTCAGAATTGTATCCGGGTTATTTACATGATATGTTATTGATTTACATCCTGGTAATTAGGATGGTGATATGCTTAGTGACCTGGTTAGGTCGGTATCCTAGTATATAGGATGATGCTATGTTAGTGACCGGTTAGGTCTGTATCCTGGTTATAAGATGTTACTATGATTAGTGATCTGTTAGATCGATTTAACTGTTATATGATATGAGCTAGCGCATGATATTTATGTGTACATGTTTGTTTGATTGGGGGTTGGGTTGAGGTGGTCCTGCTTTGTACTAAAGGCCAACATACCCAGGGCAGTCCGGATAAACTGAAGGCCCTGCAAAGGGATTCAGTCAGGCCGAAGGCCCGACAAGTGGTCAGGATAAGCTGAAGGCCCAGAGAGGTGGTCCAGACATATCGAAGGCTCGGAGAGCGGTCCAGATAGACTGAAGGCCTGCGAGCCGGTCCAGTCAGACTGAAGGCTCATTATGCATGTTGTTATGTATTTGTTATATGATATGGTTATATCTGTATGGCATTGGTAGTTTGGGGGAACTCACGAAGATTTGGGCTTACAATTTCAGTTTTTGTTTCAGGTACATCAGATGATCGCGGGAAGGAAAAGGTGTGATCGTACAGCTCCTTATGTATATGACTTGTTTTTGGTATACTCTGATATTATTTGAAAACAAGTTTTGTAACGATTAATGGTTTTGAAATGTTTTGAAAAAGTTTAAATTTGGCATGATTTTTATGGATGTTACACATGATAAAAGTGGCAACAACTTTAATGGATGCCGGCGGGGTGACAATACTCATCAACATCGAGAAGGTGGTCATGTTTCATCCAATAACCAGGATAAGAGTCAGGTGTAATGCAAAAACTATCAAGATCATGGTCATTATGCCTAAGAGTGTAGAAAGTCATGTCATGAGAGAAACCATGAGGAAAACTTGGCACAAGCTCATAATAATATTGAGCTGAAACTTCTTATAGTTATATGAAACAAAAATGAAGCTTATGAAGAATTATTTTTAAATGAAAGAAATGTAACCCTATAATTGAGGTCTATAAGAGACTAGATGTAACGTCCCAAAAATTTAAAAAAAATACAATTTATTTTAAAACAGTAAACCATACAAACAAGTTGTTTCAAAACCGATCAAAGCGAATATATTATTTAAACATTAGAGTAAAGATCATAAGTTGCCAATGAGGAAAACTTTAGGGGATGATGTGTAGCCACGTTAGACCCTTCATTTTTGAACCAGAAGTACCTGAAACCATAACCATAAATTGTAAGCACAAAGTTTTGTGAATTTCCCTAAAATACCACATACCATACATAACACTAGGCCTAGCCCGCACATTGGGCCCGACCCATAATAATGTGCTTAACCCTTCTTAATTAATAGGCCCAACCCATCATACAATTAGGCATAGTTCGCCATACCATAGGCCTACCCCAACATACAATGGGCCCAACCTTACATGCATGCTTATTGGGACCAACCCAACATACAATGCAAGAGTCATAAAGAAAGCTAGCATTCTACATAACACATTCCCGTTGGTCAGCATTGGTGCCTTCGACCCACAAGTATAGTGAGGTGACTCACCTCAATTTGATGTCAATAAATCTCACACTCGAGCTGCTGCTTCCACGATTTCTCACACTGAACATATCTAAGATCAATCCTAATCAATAATTAGGGTAATAACCCATAAACAAAGGTCCAACCATATCCTATCATGCTAAGGGGTAAAAGATAATTTTATCCTTCCTAAACATGGCCCAACAAATCATGGCCCAAACAAAAATGACCTAAAGCCCAAAATGGCCCATAAGGGCTTCTAGTGAGTATGCCCCGCATACCACCACTGTACGCCCGCGTACTGCGTGTTCGAAGAGAGGGTTAACAGGTTGAAACCCGTTATGAGCAGTATACCAGGAGGGTACGCCCAACGTAACTCACTGGTGCCCAAAATCAACTCTTATCTTTTTAATACCTTAAGACATATAACCCAACACCCAGATCTGATTCTAAAGGACATCTTAAGTCATAAAGTTCCTAACTTTATGACTTTGCATGGCTTAATGGGTTCCAAACCAAAGCCCCAAAATTCATAACTTCACCAAAGGACCACTAACTCATGCATGGAAGATATATAATCATCAAGGTTTAATTTTTATAACTTAATGTCCTCAAAAGACTAAAAATGAGGCTTAAAGGTTCTGGAGTAATTTCTCCTCATAAGTTCCAAACCATTGGACAAAAACATGCTCATAACATAACCTAAAACTAGATCTACATTAAAGATCCATCAAGATTGAAACTTTATAGCTCCAAAATAAAGATTAAGATGAATAAGGTCTAAATCAACAACCTCTAAACCAACCAACACTTCTCTAATGAGTTTCTTCTTCTTCAATATGCACCAAGAACACCTCAAATCACTAAAATGGCTCAAGAATCTCATAAATGGGGCTAAGGTTTTGAGGGAACTGCTTCAGAGAATGGAGGTTGAAGGTAAGAAGGGTTTCCAGAAGGTTAAGCCCTTTAAATAGGGTCTAGTACCCAAAAATAAGGTTTGACACTGCCACGCATAGGCCCAGCGTACTCCAGGTACGCCCAACATATGAGGGAGAATCACTGTGATAAGATAAGCCAAGTACACCCAACATGCCAAGTATGCCCAACGTACCGGCCTAAACTCATTTTCTTCCTAACTTCCAATGATCATAACTTCCATATCCCAAATCCATTTTCGACATTCTTTATATGCTCGGAAAGGTAATGATAAACCTTATAGTCCCATCTAATATCTTTCGACTTAAAACCTTCGAACTTGAATCCTTAATTCAATAAAAGGTCTGAGGCATCGCTTTTACCATTATACCCTTGGACTCCCAAAACACAAACCGAAAGCTTGGATCACCCAACTAATACAATCCACACCCAAATGGGTCTAAAACCCAACCTTTAAAGTCCAAGGCCATCACTTGATCCCTTTTAGCTCATAATTTATGAAATATGAAGCTTCTTGAAACCGAATGTTACAAGAGATAAATAGATCTAATGTATGATACCTAGATAATGGGAAAAGGAGTCATATGATAGGGAAAATTAAGAAATCTATTGATTTTGAAACTTTTAACCGGGGGATACATAAAGTTTAGAGACAAATCAAAGATGTGTGTAGAGAGAAAGGGATCTATTTTGTTTCGGTGCAAAAATAAATAATAATGATTACTAAAGAAGGTTTACTACATCCTGAGCTTATATAACAATGCTACAAGTTTGGGACTATGAAATATGGTGAAGTATTGATGTGTGGCTTGTTTTCTATGGATTCATGACATGATCAAAAAATAATAATGAAGGTAGAACAATCTCAAAATCATTTGAACAAAATTATCTTGAATGAAAAATTAGTCCAATATTTTTGTTAAATATGTGTGAGCCAACATCTCTATCACATGCACTCCTTGGTCTTGTAAAAATTCTCTCCATACAAATGATGAATAAAAAAGTAATAGTATAGGGTTACCTAAAATTGAGCACGCCAATCAATTATGTGAGGGTTTCTTAGTGGTACCTTCTCAACAAAAACAAGCTACAGGGCTGGGAAAAGACTTGAACTCTTGCATGGAGACCTTTGTGGTCCAATATTACTACCTATTACCCAATATTTTCTCCTGTTAGTCAATGATTACATTCATGTCATGTGGGTTTTATGATAAAAACGAAAGATGAAGCATTTGGTGCTTTCAAAAATATATGTGCTTGTTAAAATCGAAACAAATGAGAAAATCAAAACTTTTAGGATGGATTGTAGTGGGAAATTTCTCTTAAAGCAATTCATTACCTATTATGATGAAACAGGTGTAAACCTACCTCTAATAATTTTGTATAGAACCGATGTTACCAGGAGGAGGGGTTCAATGCCTATCATTGGAGCAAAAAGCGTTGAATCATCTTCAAGTAACATATGATATTGGTCACAAAAATCCCTAAAATTATACTCGAAAAGATTGGAAAACTGAAAGGTCATTCCAAGTTGAGGGCCATTATAAAAAATAAAAATGGAAGAAAAGACGAATTAACAAATGAAGGCATAGATCAATGAAGACGCAAGGAAAAACAATAAGAAAGAGAGAGACATAAACCAAGATATAATCAAAACACTCATAACCTAGGAAACTATAATGATGGTTACACATTTGGAAAAAACAAGGCGAATAAAAGATAAACAATAAGACTCGCCAAGAGAAGCGTGTGGAAAGTGTGGAAATCTTGATGTCCAAATAACATTTATTACTAACACATGATTGTTATTTGGACTGGGGGTGTAATGAGGTACCCATACAAGAAACTCAGATAGAAAGATAGTGCACACTTTGGACATACCTTTACCAAATGGTGCAACTCAGATACCGTACGTACGAAAACAAAGGTTGCCACATAAGCACAACTAGATAATAGGGGTTGGCCGAATACACCTAATCGATAACGCATGGAAACAAGAGTAATAAAATCCTACAAATCTCGCTTAAAATTCCAAAACTGATATTATTTAAAGAGAACCCACAATATTTGAGTGAGGCCTACCTAAAAACAATACTATCAGTGGTACTGGATGTCTTACCATGTGCAACCCAATGAAGTTAGAAGAAAGACACAAAGCATCACAAAGGCAAGAAACACATTCTAACTTACTAATATAATAAAATCAATTCTCATTGTTCTAATTTAGGCATCAAAGAGTATTACCATGAGCCATCATGGTAATACTTATGGCTTTTCTTTTCTTGATCTTTTAGGAAGCTACCGACTTTCCACCAATCTTAGCAATATGGAACCCCACCATAAAACGCCAAGACTGGATGGGAAGAGTTACGAAGCATCATCGGTCATGAGGTGTTTTTTTTAAAAAGTTAACAAGCTTAATGATGTATACAAAAAAAACTGTAATGACTAAGTACATACACATCACAAATTCCGTTAGTTTTATCTTTTTTATATTACATGGAATTTGATCTAATGTTTCGTTTATGGTATTATACCAGAATTAGAATTTGATCTAACTATTTTTTTTAGATTTACAAATCATATTTGATAAATATTATCATATTTCATACAAATTAAGGCATCCATCTTAATTATTTATGTTTTGCATGTTCCATTCTTTTATATTTGTTTAAACTTTAAATTTAAATTTTGACCTTTTGAAGAAAATATATTTTTCTCAAAGATTATTGTAACATCC
Organism: Lactuca saligna; assembly: GCF_052625555.1. Lineage (NCBI taxonomy): Eukaryota > Viridiplantae > Streptophyta > Magnoliopsida > Asterales > Asteraceae > Lactuca > Lactuca saligna. The sequence continues at coordinate 42,317,242 of NC_136419.1, forward strand.
GCATTTCTGTATAAACCTTATTATAATGATGTAATGTTTGGGGTCAATAATTGTAACATGTTTTGAAGTAATGAAGATGAATTATTTGATTATTATGCGATTTATGTGCAAAATATGTGCTTATAACGATATAATAAAATAATAATAAAAACATGAAGCAAAAATAAAATAATAGATAGATCCAATATCTATGAAGTAAGTTGAAGTAGTCGTAACAAGGATTACGAGATATAAAGAACGCTGAAATCTGACTTATAACGAAGAAGTTATGACCCGTCAAAGTTTTACGACTAAACTGACACTGCGTTGCGTATCGTAAAAAGTGAATTTTTGATAAGATACTTTTTAGCCTTATAAATCTAAACGAAAGTCGTAGTATATGTTAAACCGAGAGTATGCATATAGAGAACGTCCAAATCTGACTTCGTTTGAAGAAGTTTTGATTTTTCTAAAATTTAGCATAATAGTATACAACCCGGAAATCGAATTTTAGATCGATCGATTTTTTGCTAGCATAACCTAAACGAGAATTCAAGATCTCGTTAAAAGAAGCTCAACGATATAAAGACGGTCGAAAACAGAAGGCGGATGATAAAGTAATGAATTTTTAGAGTAAATTACATGAATGGTCTCTGTGGTTTAATGTAATTTGCGCGTTTGACCGCTAACTTATTTTTCTAACTCGGAAGGTCCTTACTGTTTGTTTTTGTTACGCGCTTGGTCCGTGTGTTACCAAAAAGATTATTTTACCCTTGATTTTTAATTTATTTAAATAAACACACCCCTAACCCCACCCCACCCCTTCACCTTATCTTATTTATCCTACCATTTTTCTTTATTTAAATAATAGTCTTTTTATGTATGACAGGACCAAGCGCATAATAAAAACAAATAGTATGGACCTTCCGAGTTAAAAAAATGAGTTAGGGACCAAATGCGTAAACTACCCCAAACCATAGGGACCATTTGTGTAATTTACTCGAATTTTTAATGGATTTTAACTATCTAAGACTGTTTAAATATAACTTTAAAAATAAAGTCAAAATTAGCCAATGGAGTCTAAACAAAAGTTGTATATCACGTTGCTACCTATGCATGGATATAAAGAACGTAAAAAACGGAGCTCGTATGCGAAAGTTACAGATTTTAGAAGATAATTAATTTTTGGGCTAAACCAGCGAGTAACGTGTGGCAATATCTGGGCCACTACTTCTTCCCCACGGCTTTTCACTATATGGCGACATGTAGGATAAGTACTCCCAATGTAACATACGGTACGCCCAGCGTACCCTTCGCGTATGTCCCGCGTACTCGGTGCTGACAGCCTATAAATAAAAGGCGTTTTTCACTCTTTTTCTCACACCTTTCTAACCCATTCTCTCAAAACCCCCCCCACAAACCCTCTAAGCCTTACCCTAGCACCTCCTAAGTGTTAGAAGCGTGTCCCGTAGCGCCAGAAGGCCCCGAGAAGAAGAGCTTTTGGCTCAAAAGTTTTGTCTACGTAGAGCCCGGTTCCTCACTAAACCTCCTTGTAAGTGAGTTATGCTAACCCTACTTTAAGTATAACTTATGTTTAAGCTTATTATCGTTATTATGAACCTATAAACAAGATTTATCAGTGATTCAAAGTCGTTATACTGACCAATCTACTTCCGGGGGAGGTGTCTAAAATGGTCATGTTAGCTTGGTTGTTGGATTTCAGAAAGGCTATACGCTGAATTGGTCCTGCCTGACTGATCGTTACTTCATAGATCAAGAAAGTAGACTTTGAGTTAATGATGAACCTAGACTAGTAATTAGTCACAATAAATAATAGACTAAGACTTAGTGATAATAGTACTAGGTTTCGTCAATGGAAAAGACAGTTGTCACTTTAACAAGTGAGTGCATAGTTACTTTCATCTTACACATAGATATGAAGTATTTAAAATAAATTACTTACTATATGTGCCTATTATATGTGTTCCTGATATCAGTGCTAGATGAACGATTTATACATGTTTTACTCGATTTAAACTGTATATGTATTTTATATCTATAATTATGTTGGGTCAAGATGAGTAAATGATATATATATATATATATATATATATATATATATATATATGTATATATATATATATATATATATATATATATATATGATGAAAGATGAAATAAATGATGAGAGGACTCGATGTTAAAAGTTAACCTAGTCATCTAGCAGACTATAGATGATGACCATAGACTATTCTAGACAGTGTAGTGGAATGTTGGTAGGCTCGCAACCTATTGATGTTGTGAACGACGTGTTCACCAGGTGGACTCCATCCCCCTCATGGTTACCTTACTGACATATATTGCTTATGAATCCCTTAAGTAGTATTGTCTATCCCTATGATAATCCTTAAGATAGGTCCCTTAAATTAGATAATGTAGGGACAGAAAGTGAGGATAACGGGAACGGATAATCGGGTTGAATGATTTGATGAAATTAAAAAACTTAATTATTGTGGCTTGAAAACCTTACGTGCTCACCAGGCTCCCAAGCCTAACCCAATCTGTTTCTTGTATCACATGTAGTGGCATAAGAGCATAGGTGTGATGATCGGATGAGAAATCTATGGATTATAGGCCGTTAGAATAATATATGTTGTAAGGCCTCTGTTATTTTCCGTTTATTTTTATGTATGGTATTGACGATGACATCCCAACGTTTTTAATATAATTAAAATACATTTATTCATAAATGCTTTGATAATATCTTTATCATATTTTTGGGAACAAATTCCGCAATATTATTCTTAAAAGATACTCTGATTTTTAAATAAAGTATAAACGAATTGGTCTTTTCTGGCCGTGAAATTAAGGATGTCATAGTTGGTATCAAAACATTAGTTTAAGCGAACTAGGAATTTTTAGGATTTCTATACTTAAACTTAGAATGGTAAGTGATGATTGTGAGATGAGTGTCTTCTATTTTTAGACACGAGCACTAGCTTATTTTAGAAAAGATGACTAAATTGATTTTATGTGCTAAATGATTTATGTATAGCTATAAAATGCCTTATGATGCTATTATTTGATCAGATCAATGGTCTGTTGCCGACCGAATATGAAAACCTTATGTGTTCAGATTTCTAAACGTTTAATTATGGTATTAGAACTGGCATGTAACTTTTTGGAGTGACAAGGAGGATTTAAACGTCTATCGTAAATAAATATCTAAATTCAGCTACTTTGGAGTATTGATCGACATGGCGAGAGCCTGTAGCGGAGATCTAAGAGACCCAATTCCAAGTCCCTTTTTTAGTCTCCACATCCATTTGATCAAAAGTGCCAAATTGAGAGATCTAAGAGACCCGATTCCAAGTCCCTTTTTTCTTTTGGAGCGAGCACTTTGGTCCAAGCTACCTAGTTAATTTTTTTCTTATATTCACATCCAACCCATAAAATTCTTATTTTAATTCTTTCGAGGGTCTCGATATTACAAACCAAAACTTTGAAAATCGAGAAATGCTATATTGGTAGACTGTCGAGAATAGATTTGACTAATGTGAGTTGTCCTCAGATGGACAGACTTTAGCTTTCCATAAAGAGAGCTTGTCTTGAACATGATCAATAATTAGTTTCCAATTCTTTTTAAATCCCATATTGGCCGCAACTGGAACTCCCAAATAATTAAAAGGGAGAGATGTCTTGTCACATCTTAGAGTCCTGATACCACTCCGAAGCTCATCGTCAGAAACTCCAATGCCAAACGGCTTTGATTTATGGAAATTAACCTTCAATATGGAGGAAGTTTGGAAACATATAAGAATATGGGCTAAATTTTTAAGTTTATGTAGTGACCATTCAACTACAAAAATTGTGTCGTCATCATAAAAGATGTGAGAAATGGCAGGCCTGTTATGAGGAACCTTTATACCTTGAAATAATGATTTTTCACATGCGATTATTAATGACATAAGATTTCTATAAACACCGCTAAATCATACATACAAACCAAATCCACTTACTTCCCATAAATTCCATTATGAATGCCTTATTTTGAGAATTGATACCGTATGCACGTTAGCTAAAAGTTTGAACATGCAATTGTGATTGGTAAGCTATTTTATAAAAAATAACCTAATTAATATTATATAAATGGACCCATATGTTGGTGAATTTATCTGGGTCCAATATGGATAACTGCATGTTTGGATCATATCACATTATATTGGAGTGTTGTCTAAGGTTTTCATTTTTTTTCTTGAACCATAAGGAATGCTTTTGTATGGAAAGTTTTGTTTGATTATATTTAGGAATCCAAATTTAATACTAATAAGTTTTGTTTAGCATAAATATGACAGGTTCTTGTAATTAGATTCATAGATTGAGGTTTTGAGTTTAGTTTCTTCAATAAATTTTGAGTTTATGCAATCCAAGTTCAATGTTTTTCTATTTCTTTGCTTTTAGTTGGTATCAGATCTAGCTTCATTAATTACGAAAGAACCAACAATAGATGAGAACTTGCAACAGCAGGTGAGACCCTGTGCTTGCAGAAAAACTTGCCTTATTTTTTCTATTAGAGAAACAAATATTGTGCAATGAACCAGAGTTGTGGAACCTGTGTGACAGAGCTGTTTTTTTTTCACAGCAACAAATTGACTACTTTCCGTTTTGCTTGTGTTTGAAATAGGACTACCATCTCCATTGTCTTTCTATCTGTGTGGAGACCAAAGACCTACACTTGTTTCCTGCGACATATTTCAACAGAAGAAGAGAGTTCTCCTATTTACACATGATCTTCCTACAACTAGTCCTACATCATAAACTAGTGTTTGAATTTCTGGAAACCATGCGACATAGCTTTTTTTGCAATTGGACAATAGTTTATGGGTTTTTGTTTTTCCATTGAGTGAAAACGACTGCAGAAATCTTATCAAACAGTAATTTATGAACAGTGAACAACTTTGAAATTTCTCTAGTGATTAGATAAAGAACTCGTGTGGAGATTCTAATGAAAAAGAAAATCAAATAAGTATACCATCCTTTTCGTGTGGCGGTTTACAAGAATTGGGATCAAATTACAGTAGAATAGTTATTGATTGATCAACAAGCTTGATAGCCAAAGCATAAATAGAAACTAATTGAAGATGATAAGAGGAGAATCATCACATGCACTGGTGAAGGAAATGACTTAATTGACGTTTCAGTGCCCAACCCTTATGTACACGGATTACACTATTTGGAGGATGTGCATGGAGGTTTTACTCGGGATTCATGGCATCTGCGATGTGATCGATCCTGGACTATATGACATGAAAAAGAACAACATCGTGAAAGGATTGTTGTTTCAAATGATTCTGGAAGACTTAATCCTACAAATCGATAATATAAAAGCTAGAAAAGAGATGTGGGATGCGATTAAAACTCACAACATTGGATTCGATCAAGTGAAGGAAGTGAGATTCCAAACCCTAATCACAAATTTCGAAAATCTGAAGATGAGTGACAGGAGCACTATAGACGACTTCACTTTAAAATTATCCAGAAGTGCTTTGAAATCCACTTCAATAGGATAGGTCATGACTAAACAGAAGCTTGCGAAGAATTTTCTTACGAGTCTCCCTAGACGATTTGTTCACATTGTTGCAAACCTTGAATAAGTTTTGGACCTCAAAACAATAGGTTTTGAAGATGTTGTTAGTCACCTAAAAGCGTATGATGAAAGAATCAAAGGTGAAGACAAAGCAGCTGAAACACAAAGCAAATTACTTTATGCCAAAATAGAATCTTCCAATAAAAATCATGAATCATCGAGAGGGAGAGGTTGTGGTTCAAGCTATTGAGGAAGAGGGCATGATTGTGGACGTGGTTGGGTACAATAGGTTTTACATGTATTAACACGGATAAATATTTAACACTTAAGGGTACATGCAACCTAAAGATCTAAGTCATAACACTGTTGATGTAACATTCTATTGAACAATAAGAACACACTAACCCTAGGTAATTTCGAAAATTTTAGAAGGAAAACGTACATTTTGATTACTGTAGTAAACAACCAAGAATCATTTCTTCAATAACTTGGAAGCTAGCAACACAAATGTATTTCCTCTGATGGTTCACACCTAACACTAGCAACAACAAGCTTTTGAGAGAGGAGAGGGATGTCAAATTTTCGACCTAGGGATCTTGAGGATCAAGTTGCCAAAAATTGTAGCCTAACGGGTCTTTTTATAGTGAAACCTGGAAACCCTAGATAACCCTAAATGAATAAAATAATATTTATTCAATTTGGTAATTATGTAGCTTCCTATGTATATGCAAGGAATATTCCAGATACCCTGAAATACCCTAATTTCATCTACCTCCTTCCAGGGAAGGTTTTGGACTCTTTCATGTTTAAATATTAAACAATTTTACTTTTAATGAGTACAATTAATCCCAAAATTAATCTATATATTTTTTTTATTAATTATTAATTAAATATTACTATTTCTAATTAATATATTATTTTCACAACCTATTAATAAATTCATTTATTGCTATTTATTAATCATACAATAAATCAATAAATCGGTCTCTCTCTCTCTCTCTAAAAGTCATCATATTCAATTACTAGGTTTGAGAGCAACTCAAAAGGACTTTGTTAATAATTCAAGATTGTACTAAATCAATTATTGGCTTAGACACCTAATTCAACAGGGATAACACACAAGCTCTCGGCCACTCAAAATCCTCTAAAAAACATTAAGATCAAAAGCAAAAAAGAAGACAACATGAATAAAGAGACCTTTCAAACATCCAATGTTATCGGTGTTATAAATACAGACACTTCACTTCAAAATGCTCGGATCGAACTAAAACCATGATGCAAACCTTAATTAGACACGCGAAGGAGATACGAATCATGAAGAAGGGATGCTCTTTATGATGAATATTATTCAAGAAACGGTGTTCTTAAATGAAGACAAATATATCCCTCCAAAAGTTGAAGCAAATGTCCATAAAGATGGAATTTGGTACTTAGACAATGGTGCAAGCAACCAAATCACCAGTATCTGCTCTTATTTTTCTGAATTAAGAACATAACGGGAAAGGTGAGATATGGAGATAGATCATGTGTTAGCATTAAAGGAAAATTGTTGATTTTGTTCTAAGGAAAAAGCGGTGAGCAAAAAAATAATGAAGGATATTCATTATATCCCATCATTTCGTAGCAATGTTATTAGCCTTGGGGAATCTACAATAATCGGTTGTGACATTCAGATGATAGGTGATTTCTTAACCAAGTGAGATGGAGATGAAAGATTTCCTATGAAGGTACCGAGAAGCGCAAACCGACTCTACAAAATAAAGTTAAAAGTTGGAAAACCACATTGCTTGCAATCCAAGTTCAATGAAGAAGCTTGGGTATGCCACACATGACTTAGCCACATTAATTTTGGTGCAATTTACTTGATGAACAAGCTAGCTAAATGGGTACCGACAATCCAACATCAAGACCAACTTTCTGAATCTTGCATGGCTGAAAAACAAACAAAGCAGTCGTTTGCAAAGAAAGCTAAGTATAGAGCTATAAATATTCTCGAGATGGTGCATGGAGATATTTGTGGACCGCTTGATCCCCCCACTGAAGCGGGTAATATTTATAATTTAGTTCTTAATTATGGTTATTCTAGAGACATGTGGTCTTTTCTTTTGAAGCACAAAAGTGATGCATTCAGAATTATTAAGAGCTTCAAGACTTCAATTGAAAAAAGAATCGGCAAAGAGAGTAAGATATTTCATACATATAGAGGCAGAGAATTCACATCACATGAGTTGAACTATTTTTGTGATGAAGAAGGGATAATGTGTATGTTAACGACTCCTTTTACGCCCCTCAACAAAACGGAATTGTTGAACAGAGAAATCGGACTCTACTCGAGATGACCCAATGCTTAATGAAAGAAAAAGATGTCCCTAACTAATTTTGGGGTGAATCAATTTGTCATGCAACTTGCATCATAAATCAAACACCAAATCAAGCATTGATAGGTGTTACATCATTCGAGAAATTTTATGGTGAAAAACCAAAACCTTGAAGATTTGAAAGTATTTGGGTGTGTTGCATACGAAAGAATTGTCTAAAAACATTTGAAAAAGCTTGATGATAGGTCACGTCCACTGGTGGATTTCGAAGAATAACCTAATTCAGGAGGATTTAGTTTATATAATCCATAGGAAATAAAATCATTATAAGTGTCTATGCAGTTTGTGATGAAAATAAGACATGACAATGTAGTAATGAACTCGAAAATCAAGCTGAAATGGACCGCGTACATTTACGATTTTGTGGAGTAACGATCAAGCAACCCAATTTAATGTTGGTTCGAGCTCAACTACAACTAAAACTGAACAACCCATTGAGTAGACCCAAACTGTCCAAACCAACGTCACTTCTCATGGTAACAACAACCCATCACAACATGTTGATGATAATAATGATGAAGATTCCTTCCCACTTTGACAGTCCACTTGAACTTCGGTGTTGCCAAAAAGATTAAATGACTACGAGCTAAATGTGGATCATTTAATGTTGGCATTCGATGAAGAACCAATGAATTTTAAGGAAGCCAAAGTGAACAAAAATTGGCTCGGTGCAATGAAGGCTGAAATTGACTCCATCGAAAAGAACAACACTTGGAAATTAGTTCCTCCACCTAAAGATGTTAAACCTACTGGGTTAAGATGGTTATACAAATTAAAAGAAATACGAGTGGATTAATTACAAGATGAAAAGCGCATTTAGTGGATTAAGGCTATGTACAACAGCAAGGTTTAACTTTTGATGAAGTATTCACACTGGTAGCTCCTCTCAAGATAATAAGACTATTGATTGCTCTCGCAACCCGCAACGGGTGGAAGATTCATCACTTGGATATAAAAACAACATTTTCATATGGTGACTTAAAAATAAGAAGTGTATGTTAGCCAACCGGAAGGTTTTGTGAAGTAGGTTGAAGAAACAAAAGTTTACAAATTGACAAAAGCATTATACGATCTTCGACAATCTCCAAGAGCATGGAATTTGAAACTTAATAATACTTTGAAAAAATATGATTTTCAATGATGCATGCAAGAAAAATGCAGTTTATAGAAAGGTTTCAAATGAAGAATGTATAATTGTTGCGGTTTATGTAGATGATTTATTTCTTCATAAACCAATTCAATAAATTAATGGCATTATAATTTGAAATGTCAGATCTTGGATAACTAACTTGCTACTTGGGAATTGAAGTTATGTAGGAAAATGGTTATGTAAAGGTGAAGCAAGCGTGTAATGCAACTCAATGTCCATGGACCCGGGACTAAAATTGTCAAAAGCAGAAAATTAGCCTAAAGTTGAAGCTACCTATTATCGAAAACTAGTGGGTTGCTTACGATATATGTTGCACATTTATCTCGTTTTAGCATATTCAATTGGAGTAGTTAACTCTTACATGTAAAGTCTTAGAGAATCCCATGCCCGTACTATTAAGCAAATTCTTCGTTACTTGCGTGGTACAAAATCTTTTGGGATAATATATAAACGAAGTAAATATATGAGTTTCCTAGGTTACAATGATAACAATCATAATGTTGATGATGGTAGACATACAACAAGACATGTTTTCTACCTAGATGACTCACCTATTACTTGGTGCTACCAGAAGTAAGATACAATAGCATTATCTTCGTGTGAAGTTGAGTTCATGACAGCTGCAGTTGTATGTCAGATAGTTTGGTTAAAGGAGTTGTTAGCAGAGCTGACAGGAATGAAGAAACAAAAGGAGCCGATTCGCATAAACATCAAATCAACAATTGCACTGTCAAAGAATCTCATCTTTCATGGAAGATGTAAACACATCCACACTCGGTTCCACTTCTTTCAAGAGCGTGTTGAAAACGAACAAGTGATAGTAGAACATGTTTCCAGAGACAAGCAACGTGCGGGTCCACTTACAAAGGCCTTAGCTCGGATAAGGTTCACAAAAATGAGATTGTTGCTTGGTGTGCAAGAATTACACTTGACTTAAAAAATTCAGGGTGTGATTGTTGACGAATTTATCTGGATCCAATATGGCTTGCTACGATGTTTGGATAGATCACATTATCTTGGAGTGTTGTCTAAGGTTTTCAAGTCTTCCTTGAGCCATAAATAATTCTTTTGTATGTAAAGTTTTGTTTGATTATAATTAGGAATCCTAGTTTAATACTACTAAGTTTTGTTTAGTATAAATACTATAGGTTCCTCTGATCAAATTCATAGATTAGAGTTTTCAGTTTAGTTTCTTCAATAAATTGCGATTTTATGCAATACGTTTTTTTTACCATATGCTTATATTTAATTCGGTAAAATCTTATTTCTTTTAGATAAAAAAAAAAACTCATGTTTTTCAACATAAATATAGTTTGTGTCACGTGAAAAACCACTGTGCTTGATATGAGTTTTAGGATTTATAAAGGTATTAGATTATATAAATTATTCTTTGCTACACTAATTACTTTACATACATTAAAATTTTGAAAAAAAAAATGTGGGTTCGAGTGCAATCATTCAAAGCGTTTAAGTTTCTTTGTTGTACAAAGGCCCCTTCAATTTGCCAAAAATGTCTCAAACACACCCTTCTGAATTTGAAAAATCCTATATCTACTCATCTTTCTTCTTCGCACACCTCACTTGGATAGCAAGTCTTTTAAATTTGTCTTGAGAACAAGATTTGTCACCGCTTGGGTCGCCCAAAATTGCTCTATCGAGGGGGATTCTGCAACTATTCTTTCCCAAGCAAGCCTATAACAATTTGCAATGTCCTAATTAGTTAGAGGATACTAATTTATGCGTACAACAAGTGGATTTATATCAATCATGATATGTGTCGCATTATTCTATTATTAACGACACATAACTGAATCTTAGTGGATTGTGTCAACTGTCAACAATGCCACTTCGGGTTTCGAGTTTTACCTTTTTAACTACTTGCTTGGCATTGGGAGATTGACATGTTCCTTGAATATATGTCCCACACGATCCCCAAGGGTTGCCAAAGCTCGCAAATTGGATTTCCTTGATGAATTTATCAGGGTCACAAGTAAGTTGAGCTTCTGGCTTAGGTGATTCAATGTTGGTCTTAAGAACACCTCCCTCCATTTTCCATATGTCAATATTTGGCGGATAATCCTCATACATAAAGCTACAAATAATGTCGCGATTGACAGTATTAATCACAACACCATCAATGGTTCCACCGCTCTCCTCGTACACAACCAAAAGGTTGTTCTTTGGTTTTAAGAATGACCTTGGGATATGATACCTGGACAAAAATGGACGATATATTTTATATCAACGTTCCTTCTTTGAAACTAACATTCTCTCTTTTTTACTTTCAACTTAATGTAGACGTTGGACGAGATTTATTTAATAAGTTATATGTGAGTGTGTTTTTTGACACAATGCAGAAAGACTGATTTAATACGAAAAAGAATTAGGAAATCGTATTTATCTATGCATGACTTAATGGGAAAAGAATAGGGTCTTACTCGGTTTGAGAAGGGGCCCCAAGAGGTGAACGATAATTTTCCCAATAACGACCAAGGTTATTACCATTGACCCAAACTACACCTTTGCCCATTCTCTCCATCTTGATCGCAACCGGATTATTTCCTTCAGGGGTAGCAAAATTCGTCTGCAACATAAATTTTTTCTCAAAATGTGAAATCGACAAATAGTTCATGTGACTAAAACGTGAATCTTAATTTGAATGAAATTTTATTAATTAGGTATATGTATACCTAACATAAATGCAACACTATATATATATATATATATATATATATATATATATATATATATATATATATATATATATATATATATATATATATATATATATATATATATATATATATATATATATATAAATACAAATTACAACAACTACAGGAATGCTAATTGTTACCTTGTACCATGTAATAGGTGTTCCTGGTCCACTGGCTGGGCTCCATTTAACTTTCTTGGATCCTTCTTCTGTGTACAATTGGAGTGATTCTCCCTCGATGCCCACCTAAATATAAAAAACGTAATTTTGGTACATGGGTATACAATAAAAATAGATAGAGTCGTTGTAATTGAGCCTCTTACTTTTTGTGTTAACAAAAGTTAAGTCCTTACAAATAAAACGTACCTTATGAGCCCATTGGTTAAGCGTGAGATCAAGAGAACCACTACTCATACCCTGTAGAATAACAGCTCGAATACCCGAAAACCTCTTCTCCATATACGCTCCACTATTCTTCACAATAAAAGTAGAAAGAAAAACGTCCAAAATTAGTCCTGCTAACAACACATATTTCAAATATGTGTTGTGAATATATAACACGACCATATATATGTCATAGTCCACATTTCATTGTCCATATATATGCAACTACACGTTAACGTTATATATGTTGTTTTGAGTTTACCGGTAGTCCCACAGTCATTGCCAAGATCGATATGTGATTGACTCCAGTCTTCAAACTCACTGGTTTGGAGAACGAAAATGACTTCTCAATGAAGCTCCCATGTCCAAATCCTGAATTATATTTTTTTCATACATGTTAATAGTTTTCTATATAGAATCTAGTAGTGAATGAATGATGGATCTCACCTATATATTCTCCATTAACGAATGCCAATAATGCATCCCCAAGACTTTGAATCTGAATAACAGGCAAGATATCGGGTCTCATAGGTAGATCGTCACTATCAAGATGTAAGCTACAAGAAAATTATATAAAAAAAACATCATATATATGAAAGATTCAGTTGCAACATATGGTTGAGACTTGAGAGTAGAGAAACTAATTAATATTTTTAATAAGGTTCGAACGTCTATTTTACCTTGTGCTATACCACATATAATCTGTGGTATCTTTAGTCATGGAGGTGAGTTCCAATGGTGTTTTACTCATAACTGGTAAATCTTTAGCTATTGGAATAGGTTCCCGATAGCTTTCCCATTTAAATTTATTCGCTTTCTTTGAAAGTACGAAGCTCCTTGAGTTATGTTGTGATACGATCTGTTCTTTTTTTCATATATCGACATTAGTTTCACCATTAGGAGACATGCAAATGAATCTTTTACAAGAAAAAACTCACAAGTTCTGTGTTATAAACGACAGTTTTGCAATCAGGAAGAATGGCGACAGATCGCCTTGGTAGGAAATAATTTTTTCCTCTGAAGTCGATGGTACGATGAATCTTCTTGTGCCTGTTGCTCAAGAACGCTAAACACATGTTGCTTTCTGGTTTCTCGTATGTGATAATCTGCAAAGTCATGAGTCAACGTCTCAAAACTCATCATTAATTGGATGATTCAGAGTGTATATATAAAAAGTCACATATCCGAAAGAAATGCTTACTTGGACGAATTTGTTGATATTTTTGATTTTTTGAGTACCCAAAAGAAAAGAGTTCTTTACCAATCTCAAAGTCTTGTGGAGGTCTCTAAGGTGACTCCATTTGGGATCTCTTATCAAACCTAACATTATATAATATAAGATGAGATATGTTTACATGTAACACACACATCGTAAAGCAATGAAATTATAAGAATCTCTGAAACATGTTTACATGCATAATACATTAAATAAATAATGATGGTTTACCAAATTCGTCAAGGGGAGCTTCATCGTAGTAACGAGTGGTCACAAACGACGAGCTTGTTCTTCCAAAGTTGGTTCCACCATGATACTAAAATAATCATATAATTAAATAAAAAAAGTTATGAAACAATGAATATAATAATATTCTTTTTATTCAAAGAAGCAATCCTTAATTAACTTCATACCATGTAGTAATTTGTCATGCTTCCGTTATTCATGAAGAATCGAGCAACTGAAAACGCGATATCTTCTGCTGCTCTTTGAGAAGGCGGATCTCCGAAAACCCGATATCTGTATATTCGACAGAAATTAAGATAGAAAAAAAAAACAAAAACAAAAATAAATATTTTCTAAAAGAATATTTGTATATAAACTATAAAGCTTACTGTGCAGTCCAATTTTCGGTCCATAAAGAAGGTTTATTTGGGCCGTTTGGCCCACCAAAGGTATCTGCACAATGCCTTCCGTTGCATGTACTTATCTAGCCACAAATAATAACGTTTAATCCAATTAGAAAATAAAATGACAATATTATAAACTAATGAATTGTTTATGTAGAGATACTATATAAATTTATTTTTTATTGTTTACTACGATAGTACAAAATGAACTTTATAGAAATAAAACTTACTACATTTGGAGGGGCATCCTTTTGCTTACACATTATCCATGGGACATCGGGATACAACCCAGTTGCCATATCTGCAGCCCACTTCACATATTGAATACCTTTCTCACGATATGATTCTTGAACATGGTTATATTCGTTTTCAATCTTCATTAATAAATCACAAAAAGAGATATAAATTATATATGATATATAATACTTCAAACGATTGTTTAACGAAAGGTGCATTGCATAATAGTAGTATGAAATACCTGTGCAAGGATAATTGGGCCTCCTTGAGGTGCAAATAGCTTCTCCTTCTTCATCATGTTTATAATCATTTCGCTGTATCTTTTCATATGAGTCTATATATATAATCAAAAACATTTTAATTATGTGATTATATATTAGATTCATACATCAAAACAATGTTATTTACTCTCTGTGTGTGTGTGTGTGTTTTGGTATGAATAAAGTTTTAAAATGATTACCAACCATGTAGGGTTCGTTATATGACCGGAATATGATGTTGGGTACATCTCTCAGCCAAAATGGAAGTCCTCTGTTTAAAAACAAGTTTTTCGGATAATCAAATAATTTAATGCAAAAAAAATTATATATTTGACATAAAAGCAAAAATAAAAAACTTTACCCAAGATTCCATTCTGCCTGAATGAATGGACCAAGTCGTAGGATTGCATACAATTTATTTTCAGCAATCAATTTCATGAATTTCACCAAATCATAATTTCCTGTGAAATTGAACTGCAATATAGAAATAAAAATTAAATTGGTTTTCACAAATAAAGTTAAAATTAAGAGAACAAAAAAACAAAAACAACCTGGCCTTCAACAGGTTCATGAACGTTCCAAAAAACATAAGTTTCAATGGTATTTAATCCTCCTTCCTTTGCCATTCTTATGATATCAGGCCACATCTATTTCAAAACACAAACACAAGTTTTAAATGCAAATAAATAAATAAAACAAACACTTCAAATTTAAATGATACGCACCTCAGGAGTGCTACGCGGATAATGGATGGAACCCGAGAATAACAGTATCGGATTCCCATTAACAATAATCGACCTAGCATTGTATGTTACAGGTCCGGGAGTGTATTCATTGTCATCAGTATCAGAATAAACAGATATGAAGGAGGTGGTGATTAAGAGGAGTATGAACCTTGTACGAAATCTATTATCCATGTTTTTTTTTGTTTAATTTGTAGGGAAAACAATGATAAACTTAAATACTGGGTGATCGGTGACCAAGGTTTTTAGAGGGGAGAAAAATAAATTGAAACATGTTGCCTAAAGGCTGAAGGTTCAAAACGTGCAAATTGAATAGTTCATGTTATTTCAACATTTTTGTTATATGAGAGACAAATGCGGTGAGTAAAAGGCATTAGAGGATCTTTCGGGTCGATATGTAATATTTCTAGCTTGTGGATCAGGTTTTCTCTCCCTTTATTTAGCATACGTTTGCTATATTTAAGCAAATCATTTTGTCCGATAAATATTTTTCAGATCTAAAATATGATGTTATTGTATTAATTTTATTACTTTGCATCATGTAATGTAATAAATTGTTCTATTATTGTTGAATTGGTCGAATATACGGCAATGTAGGACTTAACAAGAAGCTCTGATTTTAAGGGAATGACGAAAGAAAACCCACAACTCCTATTTTGTTGTTTGTTTTAAATAGTTTTTCAATACTAAAATATAGGTATTGTTGAAAAGTATATAATCTAAGACAAAACTATAAAAATGGTTCATATGATTTATCAAAGGTCCAAGCTTAATCACTGTTAATTTGTTTTGATGCACATGGTCTTTCTGGTTTTTAAAACTTACGTGAATGATCCTTTTTGTTGATGTGGTTACTCTTTCACGGTTGGTATGAAGGTATTTTAGGTAAAACCTTAGGGATCATTTATGTAATTTTTTCTATATTTTATGTTAATGAATTTGTAGCTTTTTCCTCTCTTTACTTTTTAAATATCATTTTGAATCATTCACTTTGAAATTTGAAAAGTATTACTTTTACCCATTTATTTTCTAAATTTTTCTTTTTTAATCTCTTATTATATATAATTTGATTTTTATTAATAACTGTAGTTCGTTAACTTAGAAAAAACTATTTTTATGTGTTGATTTTTATATATTTGTCAGTATAATTCAAGATGATCAATGTTTCGATTTTAATTTAGAACTTTCTTTCGTTATTATTATTATTATTTTAAATTACATTGTTTTTTAAGGGAAAATGACATAAATACCCTACGAACTTTCTAGGGTTTACCCATTGAACCCCTAAAGTTTTTGTCAAACTTTATGGGTCGCTAAACTAGGATATGAGCTACTCTTTTAGTACTCGTCAACCTGTAATAGTCGGTTCAGTGACCTTTTAGACCAAAAAAACTCACATTGTGGCCCTATGAAGCCAAAAAAATAAGTTTGGGGATCATTTTGTACCAAAAAAAAAAAACTCTCATTTACTTCACACTCAATTTGTATCGATCCTCGAACTTATTTTTTTGGTTTTATAAAGGCATAATGTTAGTTTTTTTGGTCTAAATGGTCACTGAACCGACTATTACATGTTGACAGGGACTAAAAGAGCAAGTTATATCCTAGTTTAGGGACCCATAAAGTTTGATAAAAACTTTAGGGACTCAACGGATAAACTCTAGAAAGTTCGTAGGGTATTTGTGTCATTTTCCCTTTTTTAAACTATCGGTTTAAATTCGAGTTTGTTTATGTTTCACAGTAGTTTTTTTTAATGTTTTTGTATTTAACTTTATGTATGTTTGTTACATATGAGACGGATCACATATAATAACTTTTGTTTGCTAATTTTAAAAAAATATATTATATTCGAGTTTGTCTATGTTTCGACGTAATTTTGTTTGCATTTGTGCTCTTAATTTTATGTGCATTCCTACGTACCATTCACATCACATATAATAACTTCCGTTCGTTAACTTAAAAAATATATTATCATCGAGCTTGTCTACGTTTCGCGAAACGTATTTTTTAACATTTTCGTGCTTAATTTTATGTACGTTTCATACGTATGACTCAGGTCACATATAATACGTTTTTTATTATTTAAGTTTTCGTTCGTTAACTTTAAAAAAAAAAAATCTTACTTATTTTTATGCACGTGTCGATATAAACTTGAGTTTATTTTTTTTTTTTTTTATGTTTTGATGTTGATTTTTTTGTACGTTTTGATACTTATTTTATATATGTTCCTACGTATGGGTTTGTTCGCATATAATAAATAAAAGTGTAATTATAAACATTGAATTTTATAAGTTGAATTTTGACGATTGTATTGATAAAAGTTACGTTTCAACGTAAAAAAAAAACACGAATGAAAAAAACACATACATAAAAATAAGCATGAAACATAAAAAAAATTACATTGAAATATAGATGAACTCGAATCTATACTAATATATAAAAAAAAAATTACGTCGAAATGTAGACAAACTCGCATATAATACATTGTTTTAAGCTAACGAACGAAAGTTATTATATGTGACCCGAATAATACATAGGAATGTACATAAAATTAAGCACAAAAATGTAACAAAAAAATCGTCGAAACATATAAAAACTCGAATATAATACGTTTTTGAAAGTAACCAACGAAAGTTATTATATATGACCCGCCTCAAACTTAAGAAGTGTACATAAAATTTAGCACAAATATATTCTTGATATTTTATCTAGAGTCGCCTTGTTAGATTCCAAACCTATATTCACGCCTCTTACCACTTCTTCCCAACTTACTGTAATGCACGTAGATCCGGGCTAGTCAATTTAGAGGCAATATGGGTTGAAAACGAATTTTCGGCAAAAGATTATTTAGAATAAATAATTTTAACCAAGTTATAGTATATGTCACAAGGTTTCCGTACATATAAAGAACGCCGAAATCTGAGTTATAACGAAGAAGTTATGGCCCGTCGAAGTTTTACAGCAAAACCGGTACGGCACCGGGAAGCGTAAAAAGTGAATTTATGATAGAAGACTTTTTAGCCTTAGTTATCTAAACCAAAGTCGTAGAGTATGTTAAAATGAGAAAATCCGTAAAAAGAACGCCCAAATCTGACTTTGTGTGAGGAAGTTATGATTTTTCAAAGTTTCAGCTTAGTAGTGTACAGCCCGAAACTCGAATTTTAGTTCGAGCGGTTTTTGGCTTACGCGACCTAAATGAGAGTTAAAGATCTCATTAATAGGAACTCAACAGTAAAAAGATGGACGAAAACAGAGTTCGTATGAAAGAGTTACGAATTCTTCGCGGTCATTTAACAGTCTAAACGCCTCCTACTGTTAAATTTATGATCGGTCGAGAATTAGCCGACGGAGCCAAAATGAAAGTTGTAGATATTATTTTTACCTACGCATGGATATAAAGAACGTCGAAAACGGAGATAGTATGAGATAGATATAGACGAAGCTTAGTCGCTACTTTTCGAGCGCGGCGAATTCGATACAGTTTTGTAAATCCGAGATAGAATGAGAATTAGCCAACGAGGTCTAAATGAGAGTTGAAGATCTCATTAATAGGAACTCAACGGTAAAAAGACAGACAAAAATGGAGCTCGTATGCGAAAGTTATGGACGAAGCTTAGTCCCTACTTTTCGAGCGCGGCGAATTCGATACAGGTTTGTAAATCCGAGATAGAATGAGAATTAGCCAACGAGGTCTACATGAAAGTTGAAGATCTCATTAATAGGAACTCAACGGTAAAAAGACAGACAAAAACAGAGCTCGTATGCAAAAGTTACGGACGAAGCTTAGAGACTACTTTACTATAAAACTCCTATAAATACAAGGGTGAACTCGTCATATTTTCTTCACACCATAAGCTTCTCTTTCTCTCTCTAACTTCTCTCTAGCCTCCCTAAACCCCTCCCAAGTCTACGGAACCTCCCTAGCACGAGAAGAAAGCCCCGGAGCGCCCGACGGCTCCGAGAAGAAAAGCTTCCGGCTTGGAAACGCTGCTCCAGCGAAGCCCGGTTTTTAATAAAAACTCGTTGTAAGTGAGCTACGCCTATACCATATTTAATATAGATTTTATTTAATTATAGTAACATTATTAGGACCTTAAAATAATTATTTGGGCTATTATTATGAGTTATATTGAGTGTTATTTAACGCTTATATAATAGTAATAATAGCTAAACTATTAATTAGTCGTGGTTAACGTTAAAAACTAAACCCTAGTGGTATTGATACTAGGTTTTGTCGAGGAAAATTGTTTTGAGATAACGAAGTGTTGTCTGAGTTCGGAATCACCACCTAATCAGGTGAGTGCATAGTCCCTTTCATCTTACACATAGATATGAAGTATTTTATATAAACTACGTGCTATGTGAGCATATTATCTGAATACTTGCTGTCTATGCTGGATGAACGTTTTATACATGTTTTAAAGGATTTAAACTGTATACGTATTTTATATATACGAATATTTTGGGTATGATGATGGGTAGATAAATGATGAGAGATAGAAGATGATGTGAGTATACATTGGCAGCTATAGACTTAGTGCCTATGGGACAAACACCGGTAGCTATGGACTTAATACCTGTTAGACGTTGGTAGCTATGGATTTAGTACTTGTTGAACATTGGTAGCTATGGACTTAGTACCTATTAGATAAAGACTGGTAGCTATGGATTTAGTACCCGATGAATAGACTATAGCAGCTATGGAATTAGTGCTTTATGAACGAACATTGGCAGCTATGGATTTAGTATCAGTCCTAGAACCCTGGAAGTAAGGGACTTCGGAATAAACGAATGAAGAATAGATGACTCTTAGGTTAAATCCTTAAAGAGTAAAGAAGATAATGGGGATGGGTAATTGGGTTGATTGTTTGATTAAACATAATAATTATATTATTGTGGGTTGAAAACCCTATGTACTCACCAGGTTTCCCAACCTGACCCACTCAGTTTATGTATACCACAGGTGACGAAATGAAGTGACATTACACTGAGAGATTTAAAGAGATGTAGATCACTAGTGTAAATAATTGTAAGTTCTGTTTATGCTTATGTTTCTGTATTAACGATGACATCCCAAACGTTTTAAGATGAATAAAAATACGTTTCTTCGAAAATGTTTTAATAACGTATTTATCGTGTTTTTCTGGGAACAAATTCCGCAACCTTTTTATAAAATGAAGTACTCTGATTTTCATAAAGCATAAACAAAATCGGTCTTTTCTGGCCGTGATTTTGGGGATGTCACACTTACTAGTCATGGTGATACCTTCTCTCGTCTAACTCTATATTGTTCTTTCGTTGGTGCTCTACAATACTTAACCAATACTCGCCTAGACTTATCTTATGCAGTAAATCAAGTAAGTCAGTGTTGACATGCACATAGTACGGCTCACTTCCAGGAAGTCAAACATATTTTTCATGATGTCAAGGGTACTTTGTCTTTTAGTCTCACTTATCAACGCCAATATTCCATTTATTGTGTATTCCAATACTGAATGAGCATGATGTACTGAGATACGTCGCTTAATATATGGCTACTCAGTTTTTATAGGGGGTATATTTTTCTTAGAGTGCTAAAAAGCAACCCACAATCTCCCGTTCTATTATAACTCTGAATATAGAGCGATGACAAACCCAACTACTTAAGCAGTTTGGGTTACACACCTGCTATGTGAGCTTCATATCCCCATTTCCATTACATCGTAGCTATACTATGATAACAAAAGTGCCATGTTCTTAACTAAAGATCATGTCTCCCATAAGCGTGCCAAAAACATCCATATTAACTGTCATTTTGTTCCTGATTTGGTTGCTTCAGGACACTTATCCACTTAGTTTATCCTTACAAGTCGGCATATTTCTTATTTTTTCACCAATAATATACCACATCCGATGTTCAAGTATTTTAGATCCAAGCTCTATGTTGGTCCCCCACCTCCTTTCTTGAAGGGGTATTAACGATATATCGCAATCTTCTAAGATTATGTGGATCCAATTTTATAGGAGTCTTGTTGTATTTTAAATTTCCTTTATTCTTGAATTGTAATCTTGTATGCTTCTAAATAATGCAATATACATCTCTCCTAATTATTGGAGATTGATATTTTAAACTCTTACAAAAAAGATGATTAATTTTTTTTGGAAAAACAATGATTCTATTAAAAAGCCAGAGGTAGTGATAGTACAACAAGCTATCTTTGATCACTACACCCTTGGAAAAATACATTTGCATCCATAACTTGAACTTGAAACCCTCCAAGAACATGGGAGAGCACAAAAGCAAACATCAAAAAGGATTATCACATAGATGGCACCAACAGTGATGATATCAATGTATACTCACCAAAAGGACTTTATAGTGAGGGGAAAGAGTTTCAACAAATTTAACAATGTACTTTGTTAAATACCAAAGTATGATTGAGGTGAATCTTGTAACATCTGAATTATGAGGTATTAAAATTATTAATCTAATTTTAATTGCAATTGGAAGAGGCTCACGACGTGAGCCATAGTGGTCACGTCGTGAGTAGGACCCTTGACTGTTTGACCTGTGTTCTTGGACCTCACGACGTGAGGCATAAGAACTCACGACGTAAGTCATGTCTAATGATCCTAAACCCTAAAAATCGGGTATAAAGCGGAATGAGGAGGCTAGGGTCGTCCATCCTCAGCCTCTTTCACTCCTACGTCATTGAAAAAGCCTAAATTCAGCCTTCTTGAGCCCTTGAGCCATTGTTAGTGGTATTGGTGTGTTATAGTGGTTGATTTCCTTGAAGAAGAAGAAGCTCTTGTTGAGGTTCCTTTGGATGAGATAAGCTCCTTCTAGTGGCATTTCTGAGCTCATAAGCCTCTGTAAGTCTCAAAGATCCCACCTTTCTCTACTAACCTTGCTAGATGTAGGTTATGGTTACCTTCTTTGCATGGGATCTTGAATTATCATGCATGAGGTCCATAAAGTTAGCGACTTTATGGACCATTAAGTCATTTGCTGTAGTAGAACCCTTGGATCCGGATTTTGGTGCAAGTTTTGGACTCTGAGTTTGAATCTTGATGTTTATACCCATCTTTTGACCTAACTAGTGTTTAAGTCATGCATGGGACATGCATGACTGAAAAGATATGATTTTTATGGTTCTTTAGGCTAGATATGTATCCTGGAAAGTCCCAACGCACATCAAAAAGGATTAAGAGCTTAATGCTCATAGAACAGTTCTCACGACGTGAGAAGTATGGTCTCACAATGTGAGCACGACTTTGCCCCGATCTGAAACCCTGAAATGAGTGAACTAAGTTGACTCGCTGTGTTGACCCAAGACGAGTTGACTCTCACGACGTGATCCAGGGAAGGTCACGACATGAGGATGGAATAATGAGGAAAGTTGACCATTGACCTTGATTGTTAACTTTGACTTTGACCATGGTTGACCAAGTTTGACTTCTGAGGATATTTTGGTAATTTGGGATTTTAATGGAATTAGTCATATAGTTGTTATAGGCAGTTGAGTTGGAGTTGTGAATTGGGATTCAATTATCATATTAGCACTACTTGTGAGGTGAGTTTTCCTCACTATACTAACAGGGTGAAAGGCACCAATGCCGACCCTTTTTTGGTTGTTATCCGGGTTATCACATGATGATATGCTTAATGACCTGTTAGGTCGGTATCCTGGTATATAGGATGATGTTATGTTTAGTGACCTGTTAGGTAGGTATCCTAGTTTATAGGATGCTGCTATGATTAGTGATCTGTTAGATCGATATTATTGTTTGTATATGCTAGCATTTATTATCTATGTGTTGATTGTATATTTGGGGTTAGGTTGAGGCAGACCTGCTTTGTTCTGTAGGCCAACATACCCAGAGCGGCCCGAATAGACTACAGTCCCAATGGGCATATCAGTCAGACCGAATGGCCGGAGAACGGTCCAAACAGGCTGAAGGTCGGTAGGGCGGACCAAACATGTTGGAGGTTTTGAGAGTGGGCTAGATAGACTGAAGGCCCGGTGATGGCGGTCCAGTCATATTGTAGACTCTATATGCATGTTGTTTGCTATGATATGGTTTTGGTTTGTATGACGTTAGTATTTTAGGGGAACTCACTAAGTTTCGGGCTTATAGTTTTGGATTTTGTTTCAGGTACTTCGGATGATCGCGAGAAGGTGAAGGCATGATCGTTCACCTCCTTGCATTTTTATGATTTGATTTCTGGGATACTCTGATATGAAACTATTTTGAAAACATTTTGTAATAAATAATGGTTTTTGAATGCTTGAAATTTTTTTAAATTTTTATGAATTTTAGGGATGTTAGAAATCTAGCACATAACCTATTTCAATGAATCTCTTTAAACGACTTAGATAAACAACAACATGGGCTTGAAACAATGATGATATCCATTTATATACATCAACAAAGACTTAATGCTATGGAGCAATATACACTAACAAACCTATTTGATTTATCAATGTACTTTGCTAAAACCAAAATTGTCTAAGAGAATCCAAATCCATCCAATTTCAGCATTAACTTTGGACCACTAAGATTTTGAAAGTTGATCAGTCCCATATAAATTATATAATGCTTTTGATACTTCCTTGGAGACTCTAATCTATGTCCAAAAATATAAACTTGGACAAAGGTTCTTTCTCAACATATTACTTGTAGCATTTAGACACCAACAATGTAGTTGTTATGCAAAATGAAACACTAACTATATAGATCTTACACATCTAAAGAATAAAGAAAGTCATGCCAACACATACACACACACACCTTCTATGAAATAGTTACGCACACCAATTCACTCCAAAACACACACACACACGCACACGCGCGCACACACACACACACACACACATATATATATGTAACGCCCGTGTTTCTGGGCTAAGCATTAGTAGATGATATAATAGTCTAGGTAAACCAACGTAACACCTATTGAAGGAATAAAGATGAATTATTTGAGTATTATGTGAATTATGTGAATTATGTGAATTTATGTGTTTTATACTTAATTACAAAGGTATAATAAATCAAGGATACAAATAAGCGTCAAAATTAAAGTGTGAGATAAATCCGATATCTATACATAAAGTTTTAGTGGTCGAAACAAGGATTCCAGACATATAAAGAACGCGAAATCCGAGTTATAACGAAGAAGTTATGGCACGTCGAAGTTTTACGGCAAAACCGGCACGACACCGGGAGACGTAAACAGTGAATTTACGATATAAGAATTTTTAGCCTTAGTGATCTAAACAAAAGTTGTAGTATACGTTAAAGTGAGAAATATACATAAAAAGAACGTCAAAATCTGACTTCGTATGAGGAAGTTATGAATTACTAAAATTTGGCATAGCAGTGCACGACCCGAAACTCGAATCTTAGTTCGAGTGGTTTTTGGCCTATGTTACCTAAAGGAGATTTGAAAATCTCATTAATAAGAGTTCAACAATATAAATACAGACGACAATGGAGTCCGTATGTAGAAGTTATGAATTTTACGCAGACATTTAACAGTATAATATCCTCCTACTATTAAATTTAAGATTGGTAGAGAATTAGCCGACGGAGTCAAAAGTAAAGTTGTAGATCTTATTTTTACCTACTCTTGAATATAAAGAACATAAAAAATGGAGCTCGTATGCAAAAGTTACGAATTTTAAAATTCGGAAGTGTATTGTGCGAAAATAGGTGATGTGGCACTGTCTTGGTAATTGCTTTCTCCCCAAGGCTTGCCAGCAGATGGTGAAATGTGGCACCAATTTCAGCCATATTTCACCCTATAAATAGAAGAAAGCCCCGGAGTGCTCGTCGGCTCGAGAAGAAGAGCTTTTTGGCTCGGAAACGTTGCTCCAGCGAAGCCCGGTTTTTAATAAAAACTCGATGTAAGTGAGATGCGCCTACTGTACTTTAAATATAGCTTATATTTAAATATAATATAGTTATTATGAACCTTTAAATAAGATTTATCAGTGATTCAAAGTCGTTATACTGATTGATCTACTTACGAGAATGATGTCTAGGCTGTTATTCAGTGAGGTGTTTAAAGTGGGATTTCCAAACAGTATACTTCGTATACCAAACGGAACCTACCTCCAATGTCATCCTACCTAGTTGTTCCTTACTTGATAGATCATGAAGTAGACTCTGAGTTAATGATGAATCTAGACTAATAATTAGTCGCAATAAATATTAGACTAAAATCTAGTGGTAATAATACTAGGTTTCGTCGAAGGAAGTCATATTGTTAAGATGCAAAGCTACTTGAATTTCGAGTCGTCACTTTAACAAGTGAGTGCATAGTTACTTTCATCTTACACATAGATATGAAGTATTTTATATAAATTAAATGTTATGTGTGCATATTATCTGTATACTTGCTATCTATGCTGGATGAACGATTTTATACATGTTTTAAATGATTTAAATTGTATATGTATTTAATATCTACAAAATTTGTTGGGTAAAACATGGGTAGATGTAATAATTGTTGTGTGATAATGAGAGGCCTCGATGTTATTGATGATCTAGTCATCTAGCAGAGTATAGATGACGACCATGAACTATTCTAGACAGTCCAGTGGAACACTAGCAGGCTGGCAACATGTAGGTGTTTATTTGAACTGTGTGCTCACCAATAGTACTCCATCCCCCACATGGTTGCCTTATTTGACATGAATTGTTGAGGAATCCCCA
Source organism: Lactuca saligna (assembly GCF_052625555.1). Lineage (NCBI taxonomy): Eukaryota > Viridiplantae > Streptophyta > Magnoliopsida > Asterales > Asteraceae > Lactuca > Lactuca saligna. Next base: position 42,343,219 of record NC_136419.1, read on the forward strand.
AAGAATGTGTTGTCGCCTCGATGAAAATCCTTAGGTTAGGTCCCTTATGTTAGATGTTTTAGGGACGTAAAGTGAGGATAACGGGTAATTGAGTTTGTTTGGTTGATGAAAATAATAAACTTATTTATTGTGGGTTGAAAACCCTATGTGCTCACCAGGCTCCCAAGCCTGACCCACTCAATTTCTTGTATTATAGGTAGTGGCGTACGAGCATAGATATGATGTTTGGGATAAGAGATTACGGATATAGGCATGTAGATATGAATAAATGTAGTAAGGCTTATATTGTACTGTTTATGCTTTTGATCCGTATCGAACATGACATCCCGGGGTTTTTAATGAAATACATTTCTTCGGAAATGCTTTGATAAATCTTTATCATATTTTATTTTTGGGAACAATTTCCGAAACACTTTTATTTAAAATGTTACTCTGATTTTTAAACAGAGCATAAACAAAAGCGGTCTTTTCTGGTCGTAAAAATGGGGATGTCACAATATATATATATATATATATATATATATATATATATATATATATATATATATATATATATATATATATATATATATATATATATATATTCTTTGGTGTTATTTACTGACCCCAACCTTGATAAGTGAATTAAGAAATTTATGATCATGAAAGAAAATGAGACATGTGCCAAAACATGATTCAAAAGTGAATCATTATATACTTTGGCTAATACTATGGAACCTTTTCCTCATAACAAGCGCTTTTGTAAATTTTTATTATAAAAAAGTGGTAAACTAGTGCCACATTTTGACAATAACACTGTAGCACCCAAACTCATGTATGAAGTACTAATTTCCATGTTTAAAGTTTAATTGAATATTGGGAATTTTGATCCCCCGCTTACCACGGTGTGGTATTTCCATATCGCAATCGTACGATAGTCATTTAATGATTGCGGTGTGGCAACGCTTTGTGCACAAACCCTAAGTTCTAGGCTTTGGGCCTATATGAGCATCATTAACTTTTAGGGTTTCTCAGAGAATCAGCATCCATCCTTCTATTTCAAAACCATAGCCTCCATGGTCCTTGCTTGAGGTGCTTGAAGTTCTTGGTGGCTTAAGAAGCTCATCATTGCACATCTTTGGAGTTAGTTTTCATTCAATCTCAAGAACCAATTGCAACTTCCTTGTTCTTGCATTGTAAGTTTTTTTGGCCTTATTTCATCTTTGTTACTTCATAGATATAGAGTTCTTCATGGTTTTTTGGTCAGTTTGGGAAAGAGGAACATCATGTTCTTGGAGTTTGAATAACTTTAGAACTTCAGTGAGTTGTTGAGTAAGTCCCTAGCCTTATTAATGTAGAAAAATGTCATTGTTTGTGTTTTGGTTCAGTCATGAAAATATTGAAGGGATTAAATGCACAAAACATGTTAGGGTTATAGATCTTGAGAGTTGTTGACATTAGAATGGATAAAGTTGAAAACTTTATCCATTAGATCACGGAAAGATTTAGACCTGAGAACCTAAGCCTTGATATCCAAATATTATGTGCTTAATGAATGTGTTAATACGCCAGATACACCATAGTGGGGTCATAGATTGACCACAACACGGTGATCAAGAGTGTCACAGTTGTTTTGTCGTAGCTTGGCCATGATACAATCAAGGATTTACCAAGACGTGGTGGCTTTTGACTTTTTAACCAATTTAACTTTTGGTCAAATGTTAGTAAAAGTGTGTTTCAGAACATTAACTTAGGTCAAAATGTTCTTTTACCTAAGATGAAGATTGGAAAGAAATAAGACTCGTTTAGAGATGAAATGTAACATTTGGACCTTGTAAGTTCCTTTTAACCCTTGCTTAGTAGAATAATTATATTTTTGGTCCTCTGGCTAGTATGTGGGGCGTACTCTATGAGTACACTTAGCGTACTAGTTGGATCAGGATCGCGGGCATCGACCACATATGTTGGGCATACGTGGTGTTACGCGGAGCTTACACTGGCTTGGGACAAACCCTAATTTTTAGGGAGTGTGCCCTATTTAAGCTTCTTTAACCCACCTCTTGGATATTTTAGACCAACCTCCATATCTTCAAAACCCTAATTTCACCCCTTAGCCTTTGTGTGGTGCTTTTGAGCTCTTGTAAAGAACTTTGGTGTGTTTTGTGCATCTTGAAGTGGAAGAAGAAGGTTGAAGACTCATTCTTTGGAGAGGAACTTAGAAATCCATATTTAGCTTCTTCATTTCGTGACTTTTTGAAACGACCCAAAATACGACCCAAAAATTTTTGTTTTAATATTACTAAAAATCACATCATCGAATGTCATACATAATAAGAACCATGGAATAAGTAACTCAAAAGTCATAGTAACTTTGTCAAAACAAAACTGTATCAATCATATCAAAATATATGAATAAAACTCTCATGATAAAACTGAAGTGGTGGTGTGTGTGATGCCATCAACCCGAGCTCTTCCCTTTGCTAGCGGAAATACCTGAAACCAAAAACTGAAATTGTAAGCACAAAGCTTAGTGAGCTCCCCCAAACTACCACATACTATACAATAACATATAAACAACTATTGGGTCTTACCCACTGCATCGGACCGAAGTCCGAAAACTGCATCGGAACAAAGTCCGAAACTAACCAGGGCCTTGCCCTCTTCATCGGACCGAAGTGCGGAACTGACTGGGACCTTGTCCCCTGCATCGGATCGAAGTCCGGAACTGACTGGGACCTTGTCCCCTGCATCAGACCGAAGCCCGGAAACTGACTGAACATAGCATAACATAAACATATCAACTTGCATGAACACATATATTGCATACTACATCGGAACAGAGTCTGGAACACATAACACAAAACATACTTGAATCACAAAGACATCAAGCACTCTAACTACTGCATCAAACCGAGGTCCGGAACTACTGCTAACTAAATGGGTCGGCATTGTGGTCGTAGACCCGTTCCTACTGGAAAGAGACTCATCTCGTAACGCTGGCTGATGAGATGTTAAATCTGAAACTGTCTGACTGCCACTCCAGAATTCCTCATCTACAAATCCCATAAATACTAAATCAAATACTGATAACAAACGTCAGGGTAAAAATGAGGATTTTACCCCTGCTATGGTGTGGGTCACAAACATGGCCCAAACCCTCAATTCCTTCTAAGTCCTCCAATGGCCCACTAATGATCCCAATTTTCTACATTGGGCCCAAATCTCTTTATTAGGCCTTACTCTAGGCCCAACACCTAAACAAGGCCCATATTCACTGACTTTTGATGACTCCTACTCTCCTAGGACCCAAAGATTCTAAGTCCAAAGCACAACCCACACTGAGGCCCAAATTCTCGAAGTCGAAACTGACTGCATATGCAGGGCGTACCCCAAGGTACGCTGAGTGTACTGGCTGCTGGCTTGTACGCCGTGCGTACCTCCTTGTACGCCCAACGTACAGCCCAGTTAAGCCAACTTCCTATTAAGTGCCTAATCCTTCGATTCAGAAGCTACAAATTCATATCCATGTCTTATTCTCTATCCTAAGCCATAAAGTTGCGTACTTGATGGCTTGGGTAACTCAAAAAGTCTCAAACTTCAAAAAGCAATATCCTAACTCCATAAAAATGACTATATCTCTTGCATGGCCTCATGCAAACCTCCAAGGTCGAAACTTTATTGCTAATGAGGTGCTTTGAGCCCGAAGGTTGGCAATCCCAAGCTAAAAAACAAAACTCCATGATCAAGGTCCAACCTTTGGACCTAAAAAGGTCCAAAACTTCAATAACTCTAGATCTAGCAAATGAGGAAGAAAGTTTAGTGCTTTATACCTTCTTTTGGTGACAAAGAGTGAGTCTAGACCGGATCTCTGAGCTCAAGCTTCTTCTCCAACCTTTGCTTTCCTTCTTCACAACTTCTTTCTCACTAAAACCCTCACAAGGAGCAAAATCACACAAAAGAGAAAGTAAGGACATATTCGGGTTTCTTTGGGGGTGATGAGGCTGGTAAGAGTCCATAGGGAGGCTATAATGGGGTTTATATAGGTCTTAAACCATTAAATTAGGGTTTTCTTATCTGCTCACTTACGCTGCACGTAAGTGTACGTGTCCCCGATTCCATCGCGGTCCATTACGCCCCGCATATATCCAGGCTACGCCCAGCGTACGTCTTATGGGTTGCCTAATACTTGGCCCAAGTGCATAAACCCAAAACCAATATCCTTTTCCTTCCACATTAGGCCCAACTATAATTTAAGAAAAATTAAATAATTAATACCTCGAGAGATGGGCGTTACAATTCACCGTCACTTGAATCAGACTTCGTCCTCGAAGTCTGCTGCTACTGAGTCTGAAAACAACTCCGGATAATGCTCCCGCATTTCTTCCTCGGACTCCCACGTCCACTCTGAACCCTTTCGGTGCTGCCACTACACCTTCACTAGCTGAACCAGCTTGTTTCTCAAGGCCTTTGTCTTCCGATCAAAAACCGCAATGGGTCTCTCGATGTAATTCAGGCTACTATCAACTTGAATATCCTCCAATGGTACAACTGCTGACTTGTCCACCAAACACTTTCGCAACTGAGAAACATGAAAAATGTTGTGGATATGGCTGAGCTCTGCTGGAAGATCCAAACAGTAAGCAACCCGGGCCACCCGGGCAAAAACCCTAAACGAACCAATGAATCTGGGGCCCAGCTTGCCCCGCTTCCGAAATCTGATGACACCCTTCTAGGGTGATACCTTCAGGAGGACCATATCACCCACTTGAAACTCCAAGTCCGAACGCCTCCTGTCGGCGTAACTTTTCTACCGACTCTGCACAGTCTGCAGTCTACTACGGACTTGCTGGATCAACTATGTGATCTTGAGCACCACCTCAGTGCTCCCGATGACTCGCTGACCGACCTCACCCCAACAAATCGGGGTCCTACACTTCCTCCCGTAGAGCATCTCAAAAGGAGGGCGGTCAATGTTAACGTGGTAACTGTTGTTATACGAAAATTCCGCTAATGGAAGATATGTATCCTAACTGCCACCGAAATCTAGGACACATGCCTGAAGCATGTCCTCGAGATTCTGAATCGTCCTTTCACTCTGCCCGTCCGTATGAGGATGTAAAACGGTGCTAAAATGAAGACGAGTCTCCATCTCGTCATGAAACCGCTTCCAAAACCTAGAAGTGAGCCAGACATCACGATCTGATACTACTGATACAGGAACTCCATGTCGTGCCACTACCTTGCGCACATAAATATCGACTAGCTTCTCAGCCGATATACTCTCCTGGATCGGTATGAAATGTGCGCTCTTGGTCAGCCGATCCACCACGACCCAAATCGAATCAACTCCACGTGCGGTCCTGGGAGCTTAGTGATGAAGTCCATAGTGATATCCTCCCATTTCCACATGGTAATATCTAATGGATGCGTCTTGTTGTGGGACCTCTGGTGCTCCGCCTTGACCTTCCTGCAGGCAAGGCATCTCTCCACGTACCAAGCTACGTCCTGCTTTATGTAGGGCCACTAATAATCAGGTCGAAGATCTCTGTACATCTTTGTCGCCCCTGGGTGGATGGAGAAACGAGACTCATGAGCCTCACCCATTAACACCTGCCGTACTCCACCCCGGTACGATACCCATACTCTCCCATGAAGGGTCAACAATCCTCGATTGTCATAGTAAAAGGAAGCCACTTGGCCCACAATCCTCTCACACTTCTGCTTCTCCTCCTTCAGGCCCTCAACCTGTGCCTCTCTAATCTGCTCCAACAAGGGATTAATCATTATCATCCTCAAACAAATATCTCTGATTGGGGATGCTACCGCCTTGCAGCATAGGGAGTTGGCCTTACCTGGGTGATAAAGGATCTCACAATCATAATCCTTTACCACGTCTAACCATCTGTGTTGCCTCATGTTCAAATTCGGCTGATCCATGAGGTACCTCTAACTTTTGTGATCAGTGTAAATGGTACAATGGACCCCATAGAGGTAATGTCTCCAAATCTTGAGGGCAAACACCACCGCCCCCAGCTCTAAATCGTGCGTCGGATAGTTTGCCTCGTGAGGCTTCAACTGTTTGGAGGCATACACTATCGCATGCCCTCGCTGCATCAACACTGCTCCCACTCCTGTGATAGAAGCATCACAATAGACTACACATTCATCCACTCCCTCTGCAGGGTAAGAATCGATGCCTCACACAATCGTTGTCTAAGGGTCTCAAATGTTGCCTACTGCTTAGGCCCCAAGCGAAACACTATTGACTTCTTAGTCAGTCGGGTGAGCGGAACTGCTATCTTGGAGAAATCCTCAATGAATCTCTTGTAGTGCCCTGCCAAATCTAGGAAGCTCTAAATCCCATATGGAGACCACGGGACCTCCCACTGCATCACAACCTCTATCTTGGCCGGATCTACTAGATTACCCTTCTGGTTGACGAGGTGTCCAAGGAAATGCACTTCACGCAACCAGAACTCACACTTTGAGAACTTCGCGAAAAACCTCTCCCTCCTTAAAGTCTCTAGCATCTCCCTCAGGTGTTCCTCGTGCTACTCCTGAGTCTTGGAATACTATCACAGACCGATCCAACATTGATCTGCATACGCGGTTCATGAGATCCATGAACCTTTTTTCTGTTTGTTTCTGTTTATGATGTTTTTGATAATTTTTAACATTATAAACATAAATGAAGCATTTGATTTTTCTCGAAACAAAGAAAAATATATTATGTTTAATTCTTGTTGGCAAAATACATATCAAAATCTATCTATAAGAGGCTCAAAGATTATAGTTAACTAACTAGTCTAGTTTGACAATATTTCTTTGGACAAAACATGAAAACTAAAATTATATTCCAAACATAGATTGGTGTTCTGAAGTTGTATTTTTGTTTAGTTATTAAAACAACATAAGATATCAAACCAACTTAAATTGTCGTTTTTCATCTCTTATATCTCTAAGTAAATAAATGTAATATGCATTTTGCAAAAAAGAATTGGATATATTCATATTTAGCAATGTTTTGAACAAATCCAATGTTTCCTTTAAATTCTAATGTTGAAAACTATTAAGATGATAATTATCAATAAAAATAAAAGTTGGTTCAAACATAAATAAAAATTTAATGTCAAACGAATAGAATTATATTATTATAGATCAAATCATTTTCAAGATTAAATATGTTTCTAACTGAAAAAAAAAAACATGAAATATGAAATTAGATTCCAAAAATATTCTTAAATGTGAGTTTTCTTCGGGCGAAAAAATTAAAGTTTTTTTGAAAAAAAAAATTAAGGACTTTTCCGATAAATAACTAGTACTTTAGTACGATATTAACCCTAATAAATAACAAATACTTTATATCATTTATAAACAATGCAATATGTTTTTTTAAGTAAAGGTGAAATTTGTATTCGCTTTTGTTGTCCACCGCTTAACGTTGGTAAGATGATTTCTGATATAATATTCGTTTATTTAATGGGTCACATAACATATTCAAGATATAGAATTAATAAAAGTAATTAAAATGTAGCATCTTCACAATATTATTATAAAAAAATTTAGGTACGTGATAATAATATAAAACATTATATTTTACTTTTTGTATAAAGGAAAAATACAACATCAACGGTGCGTAATACACTTCCACTTTATGCATAAAACAATGGTACATTCAGGGGGAATCTGCATAGACCTGTAGCATTATTTATTTTAATCATTTAGTAGATCATGGTGTCCACCAAACATTCTCCTGAATTTACATATTAGCCCCCTCAAGTACATATAAATCAACCCCTTTAGCCTTTCTATTACTTTTCTTTTACAAAAAAAGGACTCTCTCTTCCTTTCCGGGAATCTCTCTGCCAGTGGCCCATCTTCTTCGATCGTTCTTTTTCATCCATTGACATTGTTATGAAAAGGATTTTCTCTTTCGCCCCAAATTACCATCTTCATCTATCACGCTCAATTGCTTAATTACTCAATTAAACAGTTCACTCAGTTCCAGGGTTTCTTTATCGGTAAATTTCTTCAATCGAATTGGTCAATTACTGTGTATTGATCGATTAGACGATTCCAGTTGAATTCTGTTGAAATTCTTAGCATATCCAGAGATAATCTCTTCATGATTACTTGATTAGTTACCATTTTTTGTGGTTACTTCTCTTTAGAGCTCAATTTGCATCAAAATTAGTTTCTGTGTTGATTTTATCTTCATTATCTGTGTTTCTAGGGTTTATAGGTTACAAATCGGAAGCAATGGATGACGGAGAACTCGATTTCTCCAACCACGAGATGTTTGTGGGTGATATCCCGAGCAGTGGTTCCATGAACAGCTTCTTCGATGAAATCTTCAACGACACACACGCGTGTACTCATAAGCACACATGCAACCCTCCGGGACCTGATTCGTCACACACGCACACATGTTACCATGTCCACACCAAAATCCTACCAGCTACGAGCGATGACGACAAAACCCCTACAGAAGACACCGCTGAATCCTCCGACAAAAAAGGTAAGAATCGTCCATCAGGAAACCGGGAAGCTGTGAGAAAGTATCGTGAAAAGAAGAAGGCGCGTGCAGCTTCATTAGAAGATGAAGTAGTTAGATTGACAGCATTGAATCAACAATTGATGAGAAGAGTTCAGAGTCAAGTAGGATTAGAAGCAGAAGTAGCGAGGCTAAAGTGTTTGCTTGTTGACATTAGAGGGAGAATCGATGGAGAAATCGGATCTTTTCCTTATCAAAAACGCCACCATCCGGTGGGTAATCAGAATTTGAGTAGTGGGTTCTTGTTGAATCCTTGTAATTTGCAGGGTGGTGAATCGATGCACCATGATCTGGACATCAATGGCTGTGACTTTGAGGATCTACAATGTTTAGGGAACCAAGGATTGATGCCGAATCAGTCTACTGCTGGAAGTAAAAGAAAAGGTAAACATCAAACAAGAATCAGATTTTAATAATTTTTTTCCAAGATCTTTCACCATGGTTTTAAGTTTATTTGTTTTGATGTGATTTTTTAATACATAATTTGTCTTGATCTTGAATTGTTTTTTTCTTTCATAATAGGTGGTCGTAGATGAATTGAGTACTGGAGTGATGCATGGATCTTTGTTGGTGTACAATAACTAGTGGATTACTAGGGTTTTGTGGTCCATGTTTTGTATGTTTATTTAGTTGGAGTTTTTTTAATCTTTATGGAGCTTAGATGAATGTTGTTGTCATCCATCTGTTTTGAATAATATATGGCAGCTCATAATTTCTGACTACATGCTCTACTTGAATTCTATCACAGTGCAAAGCCCTTTAGTTTTTATGGTAAGAGTAGAGGTAAGAAAAAAAAAAAAAAACGGTTTAGAATGAAACTGGTTTCATAGGAATCGTTTTGTGACCTTTTTTATGGTCAAAATGACCCTTTTACCCTTTATTTGTTAGTATATACGGTTATCGAATATGTTATGTTTGTTCATCACGCCACTCAAAAACACAATCTCGTCCACTACTCACTAGCATTAGAATGTGGTCATTGGAGCCTCATCAACCAACTTAACGGTTGTTAAAGTTTATGCTTCAAAATGATTGTGAAATGTCAAGGGTCCAAGAAAAGCTTGATGCAATAAATCTGGTAACTTCTTTTAAGGAAGATGGAAGTATCATATTGAGAAACCACTCGAATTTATTTTGCAAGACGGTGAAATTTGGTCCAAATCAAGGTCAAGTAACAATGTCAAATCAAAGCACAGTTTGGGCATACAATCAAAGTTTGAATTGGGTAACAAAAGCAATGTTTGTGATTCAAGAAAGTTGGTCTTTCGACCTTTTCAACAACCCATTGATTGATGGAGCTCGTCCAAGAGATTATTCAACTTCATTTTTGTCACGTAATTCGTTCGACCCTTAGACGTCATTCATACATTGTATATGTAGAATTTGGCTACAAAGTCAATTGATTCAAAGTTTTGAAAAGAAAGGCTTTAGTAAAATTAAGAGTAATTTACACGAATGGTCCCTATGGTTTGGGGTAATTTGTGTGTTTGGTCTCTAACTTATTTTTTTAACTCGAAAAGTCTCTACTGTTGTTTTTGTTATGCATTGGTCCCTATAATTTGTTTTTGTTACGCGTTTGGTTCCTGTCTTATCTAAAAAGATTATTATCTATTTAGGGAAAAATTGCGGAGTAAGTAAGGTAAGGTAAGGGGGTGAGGTTGGGGGTGTGTTTCTTTAAATAAATTAAAAAATCAATGGCAAAATAATATTTTTAGGTAAGATAGGGATCAAACGCGTAACAAAAACAAAGAGTAGGGATCTTTCGAGTTAAAAAAATAAGTTAGGAACCAAACGCACAAATTACCCTAAATCATAGGGATCATTCATGTAATTTACTCTAAATTAAAGTTTGATGTTTGGTCGGCTCCAATCGGTTATCTGATTTGTACCTTTGTGTTAAGTACTGATCATTGGCTAACTTGGCATACAACGAAACATACGACAATGTTTAAATTGTTGGGATATTTGCATTCCAAAGAAAATTCATATAGAATATTGGATTATATAATAACCATTTTAGAATTCCAAAATACATTTGACGAAGAATGGTAGACCTCTCAACAAATATTGGCTGGGTGAATCTTTACATGAAAATAGTTCTTATGATTTGGGTTTACTCCATATTGACATAAAGTTTGCTCAAAATGTATATCGTATATTTAAAAATACTTGCTCAAAATTATTTGAAGCTTATCAATATGGTTCAACCAATTTACATGACTCACTTAGAAACATGGGGTATCATCTAGCTTTGGTAATAACGAACCAATTAGATTTTATACCGTTTCAAAAAAAAATTAGATTTTATAATACTTTAAGAATTGAAACTACTAAACATGTATGAAGTAGCACTCGTAGTAGCGAGCTCGGTCCCACTTACCCCGCTGAAGAACTCACCTTCGAAAAATAATACAACAATGATAACTAAGTGATGAACGATCACTACTACTACCAACGACCACCACTTTCAAAACAACAACGAAAGCATATATTTCCATTAGATATGATTTGTTTCCTCTTTTTGAAGTTTAAAATGTATTGCAATTTCTTTTTTATTGAAATTTTAAATTTTAATAATATATATAATAAAGATTGCAGTTTTTCAAATGGATTTTGAAATCATGTTCGCCCAATCTGGTTTGTATCCGATCAATATCCAGTTTTATATGTTGTATTTTTGCCTCGAATCTGGTTGGATAGTATCAAGTTTTGTCCTAAACAGATTTGTCCATAGTTATTGTTAAATGTGACTTGAACATTTGTAGCATTTTCATGGAGCATTTGGTTTCAATGGAACATTTGGAGTTCAATTGAGCACTTGAATGAGCATGGAGCACCTGAGAAGAGAATGAAACATGTGAGAAAAGAATAAAGCATGTGAGAAAGGAATAGAGCATCTAAGAAAGGAACGGAGCACCAAAGAAACGAGTAGATCACCTAAGAATGGAATGGAACATCACTGATGCTCCATGATGCAAGGATGCGCCATTTTGGAAGGGTGAGCCAACTATAGATAAAGTATATCAATTGGGAAGCTAGATACGCCATCTAGGAGGAGGATATGCCACCTTGTGAAGAAGATGTGCCACTATGGAACAAGACATGCATCTTCTAGCATGATACACCATCTTGGTGCAAGAGTGCGCCACTTGTGATGCTCATGGACGATGCTTATGGATGATGTTCACGGACAATACTCGTGGATAATGTTCACGGTGATGCTCATGGAGGATTCTCATAGACAATGGCCATGGATAATGCTCCATCATGATGCACCATGAGTATTCATGATCAGCCATCTTGGTTCATGATGCTCCATCATGTATTTTGTTGATGCTCATGCAATATATATCAATAATGAAGGTTCAAGAAGTTGTTGCATGGCATATTGGGATTGGTTGACACCTTTCACGGGCCTATGGATTAATGGGCTTGACCCATTAGGGTTTTAGGTCTGAACCCTCGTCTATAAATAGGCATGTCTGTCATTTATTTTTCTGTATCTTGAATCCTTAGTGAGTACGCGAATCTCTACTAAATTGTACTTGCAACGTTTGTTTGAGAACTTTGTGAATAAGAATACTCCTCTTTACTCCATGGACTTATGTCACCTTAACTGAACCATGTAAATATTGTGTATTTGTGTACTTTTAGTTTCGTATGTTATTCACATCACTTCCTAACAAGGGTCATCAGATATTGGAAAATGACATCAAATATGTTTTGATTCTTGACAAATGTCTTCTGTTTCTTTAACAATTATTATTCACACCAGACCGGTTTTGAATCGGTCTAGATTAGTATCAAAATTTGGTATGCACACCTATGATTAGAAGGAAAGAACATCTGAGACATAATCGAATGTAACATGTTTGGGGAGAATTATATTTTTATGTTGATTAATGGGTGATTTTGTTTTGTTTATAATACTAATTCTAATGGTGGGACAACATATTTTTGTGTCAATTGTGTTGGGGTGAGTTTAGCAAGTACTTGTATTCTTGTCTCTTGAGTTATTTATGTCTTAGGGTTGTTTATGAGAGATAAATCACTAAGAATATCTTCGACATATTGGATCACGAACAAGACACATTTTATTTTATAAGACAATCTCGAATTCATCTTCATTTTTTTTAAACTAAATTTGTGAAAATAATGTTTCATCTTTGATCATACTCCATTTTTAGAGAAAAAAAAATATAGATGTTTACGAAAATAGCCATATTCGTTAATGACTTTTCAAAAAAAATTACATGTTTCCGAAAATAGCAATACAAATCACATGTGATTAAGCTCATGTGTGATCTGATTTCATGCCTCCTAGATGCAATTGCATGTATATGGGTTGCAAACTGACCCATCTTCGACCCATGGACCAATAGTATATATACCTAAAATTATTGAAACGATTTTTATTTTTACATTTTCAACAAATCGTAGATGTCTCTTAACTATCTACATTTTAAAAATAAAAATAAATAAAAAAATGTACATTTTATACCTACACAATATTAGGTTGTCATGGGTCGTACGCCAAATAACAACCCATGAAGGTGAGATCGTAATTGGGAGGCATGAAATCTCACATGAGTCTAACTACCTATAATTATTGTAATTATTTTTTTAAAAATACTAATTTTTTACTATTTTTTGCAAAGTCATGAAGGAATTTGGCTATTCTAGTAAATTCCTTTTTTTGTAACTTTTAAAAATCATAAAAGCACATGTTCTAATAATTAGCTTTTTACAAATATGTATATCTTATTTATTATAATAATTTTATAAATTATAATATTACAAAACTATAACAAAATAAATTATTCGTACATGTTATAAAATTTATTTGGATCAATACATTAAAATTAAATTTTTATTTAGGACTAATTAAACATATTTAACATTTGAAATGATATTAATTATTGCATGTCAAATTATAACTAAAATTAACAACCAAAAGTGTTTATATGAAAGGAGTTGAAGTGTGGAACCGAAAAACAAAGTAGGGTCGGAGAACACTCTGAGTCCATCTCAGCCAAATCAAATGGACAAAACAGTCGTATCAAATTATCAAGTGCACATTTCATTTTTTCTTCTTTATTTTTTAACGAATTTTTTAAATTTGAGATTAGACTTTATTTCTTATAATAATGCAAATCAATTTTTTTTACAAATAAAGTTAATATCAATGTATATTTTAAAATTCTAAAATTTTATATTCCTGTCTTAAGTTTATTTTTATGTTTAATATAACTATTTTAGTTTGTTTTGAAATAAAATATTTTTTATATATGTGCTATATATGTAAATAGAAAAAAGGTTAATATTATAAAATAAAAAAATAATAAAAAAAAACTTATATATAGAGTTTTTTTTTTCAGATTAAAGTTAATTTTTTCTTTTAAATAAACCTTGTATTTTTTCTTTTTTTTTTCGAAAAATCCCTCTAACTTTTACTTTTTTTTCCAAAAAAACACTCACATTTTATATGTTTTTTTTGGAAAAAAAAAAAATGTTAAAAGGGTTAATTCAGAAAAAAAAAATGGAAAAATAAAGTTATTTTAGAAAAAACAAAATAAAGTTGCAGTATAATCCAAAAAAAAACACAATATATAAAGTTTTTTATGATATTAACCCTAAAAAATATAGAAAATACAAAATAAAAAAAGTCATATTAAATTAAAGGGTTTAGGTTATTTTTGGTCACTTAACTTTTGGTTTCGAGCTCATTTGGTTATTTAACTCTTCTTAAGTTTTAAAAGGTCATTAAACTTTTGGCTTTGTTCTCATTTAGTCATTTAACTTTTGGTTTGGTCACATTTAATCACCTAACTTTTAAAATTGTGCTCATTTGGTCACTAAACTTTTAATTTTTTTCAAAAGTTTAGTGATTAAATGAGCACAATTTTAAAAGTTAGGTGACTAAATGAGCACAAATCTAAAAGTTAAGTGACCAAACCAAAAGTTAAGTGACTAAATGAGCACAAAATCAAAAGTTTGATGACCTTTTAAATCTTAAAAATAGTTAAGTGACCAAATAAGCATAAAATCAAAAGTTAAGTGATCAAAAATAATCTAAACCCTAAATTAAATTGATAACTAACACTAAGGTTATATTTAGCATACTAACTTTTAGCTGAAGAGCTAGTTGCTAGTTTATAAACTAACTTATAAAAAATAACGTTTTGCTAGTTTATAAACTAATCGATAAAAAATAACGTTTGATAAAACTAACTGAAAGTCATAAAATAACATACAATACCATTTAGAAATATATGATGTTTACATATAATTAAAAGTATATTTGAAAAAAAAAATCCCGAAAAGCTAATCCAAATAGTTTTTAGAAGAAATTAACTTATAAGCTAACTTTTAAGTTGTTTTTTAGCTTGTTAAACATAACAATTTAAAAAACTTGAAAAATAAATTAACTTATCAACTAAACATAATCTGCTTATAAAATATAAAGTTCTAGTTGGATAATTTACATAGTAGAAAAGTAGGTTGTAAACAAAGTTCAATTTTTGTCCATTTAAGATTAACCAACAAACACAAACAAACAAATTTTCATCTACATATTTAGTTGTTTAACAAATTACCATGACGTTACCTAAGGGAATATACAAGGTGTAATTTGTCTAGAATTGGATATTAAACAACATTTTTTTAGATGTATTGCAACCAAATGAAAACACTCATGTTTCTACACAACTAGAGGGGCAAAATTGTTTCTTTTCTCTCTGGTTTGTATTACTCCATTTTAGCATATCATCCAAGCCTAAATCAGATGGCAAATTTCCATACAACTTAATAGGGAATCTTGGCATGTTCAATACAACAGTAACAATTCAAGACATAAATAAAGAAAAATAAGAAATAAAAAATCTTAATTGTCATCATCTTCACGATAAATGCTTTCAGCCATTTGCCACACCTGCAAAGCATTATCTTCAGCAACACTAGATATCACCCATGGCTTGTTCTTGTTCCATGAAAAGTCAGATATCTTTGCCTTATGTCCACCATGAGAAAATAAAAGCTCTGGTGGGCCATCCTCTGCTTCTCCTTCCAATTGTTCATCTCCAATCCTAATACAACACGTTGATCATCAGATTAATAAATAAATAAATAAATAACTCACCCAACATTTTAAATAATTTAAGTACCTGTTCAGATCCCAAACCATCAACCTTCTGTCATCAGCACAAGAAGCAAGCACAGTTTCATGGTTCGGGTCCCACTCCACTTGAAACACCTCATCCCTGCAAAACCACATCATCACATGAGATAAAAGTCAAAGTCAAAGTCAAGGTCAAGGTTAAGAAATGTACGTATTGCTTAAAACATGTAGAGGTGATGTGAGCTTTCGCATGTCAAATAGACCAACGGTTGTATCTGAAGAGGCTGTAGCAAGAACCCATTCATTATACGGATTAAAAGATAAGTAGTTCACTTCTTTCTCATGAACAACAACAGATTGTTGATGTTTGTTTGTGCGTAAATCCCAAATCATAAGCTTGCAGTCGTCACCAACAGATCCGAATAGAAATTCGTTCTTCAAATGCCATGATACATCTCCAACCACACTCCCATGATCCTGTTTTCAGTGTTAGTCAACCATAAATTCTTGAAAATTGAATAGGAAGAGGATGATAATGGATGTTATTTACCTCGTAGATATGTTTTGCATCAAGAACTTTGTTGTCTGGCATAGTAGACAAATCCCACAAGCAGATTTTGCAATCGTTGGAGCCACTTAAGAGGTAGCCTTCTTTGAAAGGATTCCATGAGAGGCCATATCCTTCTTTGTCATGACCTCTTAGCTTAATGTCAGGTTCACAAGGGCCTCCTTCATGATCTAAAGGTTGCTTTGTGGAGTCGAATACATAGATGTCTGAAGAACTGGTCTTTGCTGCAATGATTGATGGAGTCTGCGGCATACACCGTGCCCTGTTCACCTCTCCGTCAACATTTATCCTGTGAATAATCTCTACCTACAATACATATACAGGTGCATCAAACTTTTTAGGGTTACTTTATCGAAAAGCAGGCGCATAGACTCACAGATCAGACCAGTAATTTCGTCGAACGGTTTGTCTACGCTTAACATTCACAAAAGTTCTCGATACAACATTGACAGAAGTGTTTTGTGCATAAATTAACATGGTCAAATTTCAGATCCCTGCTATTCAGGTTGAGTGAGGAATGGTTGTGTATAGAGAATAAGTAAAAATCAATTGAATAGCTAGCTGACCTTAGGGATTTTGTGGTTTTCCAAATTGCCTTCAAGTGCTGTCGAATGATTGACCGGCAAGTGGACTTCTGCGACGAGTAGGAAGTTAGGACAGTCGTCGGAGGTGTGTGTCCCAAGGATCAATTTGTGAACGGCAAAGGAACCGTCGGAGTCCAGCGACGGCTCTGACGGGAGCCACTGGACGGTGAGAGAGGGCCATTCAAGAGCGTGAGAGACGACGAGATCGTACAAGAAAGGTGTATTCTTCTTCCAGACACGGAATTCCTCCTCCACGTGGTAGTCTTCGCCGCCGTTGTCCTCCGTCGCCATTTCTCACTCTTTGCTGGATTGTTTCCCGCGTAGAACTAGGGTCATAGAAACGGGGAGATTGGGCAGCGGGAAGTGTTATAAAGATTTTTCTTTAACAAAACTACAAGATTGGTCCTTGAGGTATTAAAAATTTTTTTGGTAGGGTACAAAAAGTTTTTCACTTGTAAAAATATCCAAAATCAAAGTTTTTCTGTGTTTTTGGTTTTACATTTTATTAACATTTCAATAATAACAATAACAATAAAATAGGTAAAACTTTATCTCCCTTACGTCTTTTTCCCTCTCTCTTTCTCTCTCTCTCTCTCTCTCTCTCTCTCTCTCTCTCTCTCTCTATCTCTCACTAAAACCCCAAAATGGGTAAAACTCTAAACTCTGATCTCTATTACCCTTTCTCTCGATCCACAGGTCTAGTGATACGTTGAATAAGGTCATGATGTAAACAAAAGAGAACAATGAACATGATTCTATTGAATCTGATTGTAACTTGCAAGTGATACCAGATTCGAAGAACATGGGTGTGGAGATGATGGGTGGAGGTGGTTGCATCTAATGTTGGTGGCATGAACTTTGAAAGTGAAAGCATGGCTTTGATTGCCCAGTAACATTGCTTTTCATTATAAATTTCAAGTAGAATCCTTTGAGGTATAGGAGCAAGATTTACTCAATTTTAACTTTCTTTGATCAACCACAAGTGGGTTTATCAAATTATCTGTAAAGGTGTATTTTTATTTCAAGAACCATGAACAATCACCTTATTCTCTTTTGATGCTGTTAAAAAAACCTTGGTAGACGACGTTGGCACAAATGTTGAGGATTACAGTGGGTTTGTTGCAAGGATGATTGTTGTAGGATCAAGTCAGTTAATGAAGGGGATTTTGTGGAGTGGGGACGTGACTATTGATCGATTAAAATGGGGAAACGAGTTCGTAAAGAAGCAGATGAAGATGTCAGAGGGCGTAGCAAACGGGGATTCTTTCTAGTGTTATGAAGGATCTTGATTCATCACAAGTTCTCTCGTGAACTCCAAACCCAATAATAGTTTCTTCAACTTTATCCATGGTGAAATAATTTTTGAGTATACGAGATCCAAACCAGAAAGAAAAAGAGAGGATATCGGACATAGATGTGTCGATGATGGAATCGTTATCAGAGCACAAGTTCGGGGAGATCCAAATCAGAACACCAGATATAGTGGGTGTCCTGCGATTCAATGATAGGTATAGAGTGCTTGTGTAACACCTGGTTCCTAGTATGTATTTTTAAATTAAGTATTTTGCATTTTGGCCTAGGACTCTGCGAGTTGGTGGCCCAACTCGTCGAGTAGAAGCGGTTTGGACACGGGAGTTAAGTGGCTGACTCGACGAGTCAGCGACTGGACTCAACGAGTCTGTGCTGCCTGGACAAAAACCCTAATATGAGGGTTTGCACCTTATATAAACGCCTTAACTCAGCCTCCATTATCCCTAACACTCTCCTAGAGCTGCATATCGAAACCCTAGCCGTTTGTGTGTGTGTTAAGGCCATTTTGGTGCTTTTATTGACTTGTGAAGATTGGAAGGAATAAGAGGATCTTGAGTATTCGACTTGGGGCTTGTGGATCCAGAAATCTAATCCCATCTTCAGCTTAATCAAGGTAAAATGCTCCTGCTTTGGTTTTCCATTTGGTTGTTCATCTTTAGATTGTAGATCTTGGGTGCATTTAGGGTTTTCAAGCCATTTTTCGGATCTAAGGAGTGTTATGTGGACTCTAGCCTTCAGATCTGGGCCTTAAGAGGGGTCTCATGGCATAAAGGTGCCAACTTTAGGGCCATGAGAGCCCCATGTCCATTGTTGCTTAAATACCACCCAACTTTGAGGCTTAATGTTGCTTAAATACCACCCAAACCCTAAAAATTAGGGTTTTCCCCTGGAGCTAGTACGCCCCGCGTACATAAGTGTACAGCCAACATACTAGGGCACGCCTCAGTACACTCAACGTACACACATGTACGCTCGGCGTACTCCTCTGGACAAAATTACGAAATTGTTACTAGGGCTTCAAAACACATTTCCTTGGACTTAGGGACTAAAATGACATGAAATAAAATTATAAGGATGGACTTAGAAGTACTTCAACATCAGGATCTTACAATTCTCCCCCACTTGAACTAGACTTCATCCTCGAAGTTTGTTGCGGTGAAAAAATCCGGATAATGCTTCTGCATCTCAGCTTCCGGCTCCCAGGTCCAGTCGGAGCCCATCCGGTGCTGTCACCGTATATTTACCAAATATACTTCATTGTTATGCAAAATCTTCAACTTCCTTTCCAGGATAGCCAATGGTCTCTCAACATAGTCCAAGCACTCATCGACCTGAATATCATCCAAGGAAACCACTTCCTCCTCATCCAATATGCACTTTCGCATATGCGAAACGTGGAAATTGTTGTGAATCTGTCTAAGCTACTCAAGAAGATCTAATTTGTAGGAAACCTTGTTAACCCTGTCAATCACCCGAAAAGTCCTAATATATTGAGGCCTTAATTTCCCCCTCTTCTTGAAGCGTATCACACGTTTCCAAGGTGTGACCTTCAGTAATATCATGTTGCCGACCTGAAACTCCAACTCGGATCAACGTCGTTCGACATAGCTTTTCTGCCGACTCTGAGCAGTCTGTAGTCTTTTCCTGATCTATTGAATCAGCTCTGTGGTCTAAAGGACCACTTTGGTCCATCTTATAAAATTGTGACCAACCTCGCCCTAACAAACCGGGGTACGACATCTCTGTTAATATAAGAGCTCGAAAGACGGAGCACCAATGATGGAGTGATAATTGTTGTTATAAGAAAACTTTGCAAGAGGTAGGTAGGAGTCTCAACTCCTACCGAAATTGATAACGCAGGCCCGCAGCATATCCTCAATGGTCTGTATCGTCCGCTCACTCTGGCCGTTGGTCTGCGGATGATAAGTAGTGTTGAAGTGCAACCTCATGCCCAATTTCTCGTGGAACTTCTTCCAAAAATGGGAGGTGAACCAAACGTCACTGTCTGAAACGATTGATACTGGAACCCCATGGCGAGCAACAATCTCGCGAACATACACATCGTCCAACTTGTCAGTTGAAGAACTCTCCCAAATCGCCAAAAAGTGGGAACTCTTAGTCAATCGACCCACAATGACCCATATAGCATCAAAACTCTTTTCCATCCTTGGCAACTTGGTGATAAAATCCATTGAATTTTGTTCCTATTTCCACATGGGAACCTCCAGAGGCTGCAGCTTACCATGCTGCCTATGATGCTCAGCTTTGATAATCATGTAGGACATGCACCTCTCAATATACTAGGCTATCTCTCTCTTTATACACGACCACCAATAACCCAATCTCAAATCCCCGATACATCTTGGTGACCCTATATGAATAGAAAAGCAAGATTTGTGAGCCTCCTCTAACACAATCTATCTGACCCTACCATACATCGGAACCCAGACCCATCCACATCGAGTCAACAACCCACGATTATCTGAGAGAAATCTACCAATCTCATCCTTGATCCTCTCTTTCTTTCAATTCTCTTCCCAAACACCCTCGGCCTGAGCCTCCCTGATCAATCCCAAAAGTGGGGAATCCACTGATATCCTCATATACATCTCCATATCCGAAAATCCATCCGACTTGCGGCTCAAAGCATCCACCATCGCATTCGCTTTACCCGAATGGTAAAGGATCTTGCAGTCAAAATCATTGACTACGTCCAGCCACCTGCGCTGCCTCATGTTCAGGTTCAGCTGGTCCATAAAATGCCTCAGACTCTAGTGATACGTGTAGATAGTACAACAATCCCCATACAGATAGTCTCTCTAAATCTTGAGGGCAAAAACTACTGCCCCTAACTCCAAATCATGGGTGACATACCGTATAATATAATAGAGACTAGTAGTGAGACTTATGTATTATATGAGTTAATGATGGGTTTTGAGCATTCTAACACTTCCTAAGTGTACATGCAACCCTAATAACCTTGGATCTATGTTTGTCTAATTTGTCATGCAAAGTTGATTTCCAAGGTTATATTACTATCTAGCATACATGGGGAACAATTTAAACATAAAGTATAGATAGAATAACTTACCTTGTTGTTGCTTGTGTTCCTTGAAACCTTGTGAGCCTAGCACCCCAAGTGGTGATGCCTCAAATGCTTCACACAACACCAAATGCTCTTGGAAGAACTTATGAGAGAATACACACTCTTCAAAAATCGGCCAAGCCCTCTATTACTTAGTGTGTATATGTGTAACCGATTTGGGAGGAGATCATATTACTTATATAGTGTTGACACATCTAGGGTTAAACCCTAATGTGTCATGACTCTTCATTTCCATGACCCATGGGTTTGTAACTCCCATGGAGCATCCATGGAGCATCCTATGGGTGGAACCCAACTTGATGATCCATGGAGCCTTTTAGCCCACTATACAAGATATGGATGATTTACTTAATCAACCCATATATTTAATTAGTTATCTTTTGATCACTTAATTAATTCTAAATTAATTCTTGATCAAACTAATCAAATAATATTATTATTATTATATTAGAACTTATAATATATTAATAATCTCCAAGCGTTATTTCTCTCATTTAGTCTATCCAATTGCATGGTGCCATGCAACCCAAATGGACCATGCCGGGTCGGGTCAAGTACATACCAGAAATAGTTATGGACTTAGACACCTTATCCAACAGTCTCCCACTTGGATAAGTCTAGTAACTATTACTGCAAGTATGACTTCAGGAACCGATCGGCAATCGTAGCTCTTTACAAGGTTTCTCGAAACTTGAGAAGACGATGGTACGCCATTTAAGATAAGTGATCATATAATCCTCTGTTCTAGATATCAGTCGGACAAATACATGGAACAATGTCTTACTTATTGTCCAACATTTGTTTCCCGATTTCCGATTTGTTTGACAAAGAACTTTATTGAACACATCAATTTAGTTCTGACCGGGCCCGGTACATAGGTCAAAACAAAATCATCGAGGGGCCCAGATATCAGCTTCTAATCCAAGAAGGAACAGATAAACTTCGACTCATATGTTTGTTCTACTACTCATTGAATTACACATAAAAGCACGATTTTATAACATCGAGTTACCAATGTGTTTTTCGTACAATCAATGCATAATCAACTTGTAAGTAACAAATCATATCTCTAGGTTTAAAGACTTATATGATATTACCGTCTCACGATCACTCGAGATAGAATTCCATGAAGTGATTCCAGTGAGCGTGGGTTGAGTCCAATGCTCAGAACTTATGAGCACTCATGATTGTTGTAGCCTTGTCCCAGACCTCTACAACCAATCATGACAGTCTTGATTCATACCTACTTCCGACATATGACCGACTGTGGAGGTTTGAATAATATGTTAAACCAAACAAAATTATTCTGGAAGTCAAAACATGCAAAAGAAATATAGTAAACGATCGACAAGAGATAGCAACACTTTACTTATAAATAAAACACTTTTATTCATCATCAAATGTCAATTACACTTTACAAATTTCGAGATTATCTAACTACTAAATTTAATATCATCCTTCATCCCTATGCTCCGAGCATGCTGGAGATGCTTAACCCGAGTCAGTCCCTTCGTGAGGGGATCTGCTGGGTTCTCATCCGATGATACCCTCTTTGCCACGAGGAGTCCTTCTTCGATCCGATGTCTGATGAAATGGTATTTTCTGTCGATGTGTCTGGATCTCCCGTGATCCCTTGGTTCCTTGGCTAAGGCAACAGCACTTTCACTATCACAGAAAATTTCCATCGGCTCTTTAATAGCTGGTACAACTCCAAGGTCTCCAATGAAGTTCCTCAGCCATAACGCCTCCTTTGCCGCTTCGCTAGCTGCAATATACTCTGATTCACAAGTAGAATCTGCCACTGTCTCTTGCTTGGAACTCTTCCAAGAAATTGCTCCTCCATTTAGGGTAAAGACCCAGCCCGACTGAGAGCGGAAGTTATCCCTATTAGTCTGGAAGCTAGCATCACTATACCCTACAACTCTCAAGTCATCACTCCCACCGAGGGTAAGGACCCAGTCCTTAGTCCTTCGTAGGTACTTGAGAATAGTCTTTACCGCAGTCCAGTGTGCCTTGCCAGGGTTCCCCTGAAACCTGCTAACCATGCTCAAGGCAAAGGCTACATCAGGTCGAGTACACGTCATAGCATACATGATCGAACCTACAGCCGAAGCATAAGGTATTCGACTCATTTCTGCTATCTCAGCCTCAGTGCTAGGGCTTTGTGTCTTACTCAACTTGGCGCTACTCTGGATGGGCAACTCTCCTTTCTTGGAGTCTTGCATTCTGAATCTCTTCAGAACCTTCTCCAAGTAGGTACTTTGACTAAGTCCAATTAGTCTTTTACTCCGATCTCTCAAGATCCTTATCCCCAAAATATAGGCAGCTTCACCAAGGTCCTTCATAGCGAAACACTTTCCAAGCCAGGACTTTACTTCCGACAAGGTTGGAATGTCGTTTCCTATGAGTAGTATGTCATCCACATACAATACCAAGAAGCTAACTATACTCCCACTAGCCTTGACATACACACAAGATTCATCTTCACTCCTAGAAAAGCCAAATTCCTTGACCTTTTCATCAAAGCAAAGATTCCATCTGCGAGGTGCTTGCTTTAATCCATAAATGGACTTCTCAAGCTTACACACTCTATTAGGGTACTCGTTACTGACAAAATCCTCTGGCTGACTCATGTAAACATCTTCAGCCAACTTCCCATTAAGGAAAGCGGTTTTGACATCCATTTGCCAAATTTCATAGTCATGAAATGCGGCTATGGCTAACAGAACTCGAATAGACTTACTCTTGGCTACCGGAGAAAAGGTCTCATCATAATCCACTCCAGGAATTTGAGAGAAGCCCTTTGCAACCAGTCTAGCCTTATAAGTGTGTACTTTACCATCCATGTCGGTCTTCTTCTTGAAAACCCATTTGCACCCTACAGTCTTTCGACCTGGTACATTCTCAACCAAGTTCCAAACTTGATTGTCATACATGGATTGTATCTCGCTATCCATAGCCTCTTTCCATTTGGCAGACTCGGGGCCTGCCATGGCTTCCTCGTAGCTGTTAGGGTCATCTTGACTTACTAGTGTCTCATCACTAATAAGTGTCTCACCTTCTGCAGTAATATGGAATCCATAGTAATGCTCAGGTGCACTCCTAACTCTCGTGGAACGCCTCAGAGGTACAGATTCGTCAATTGGCTCAACAGGAGTTTCCTCCTCAAGTTGAGGGCTAGAGTTTGAAGTTCCTTCACCACTTGATTCTTGAATTTCTTCAAGATCAACTTGCCTCCCACTGTCTCCTTGGCTTATAAACTCTCTTTCTCGAAAGACTCCTCTTCTTGCTACAAAGACCACATTGTCACTAGGTCTGTAGAAGAGGTAACCAAAGGATTGCTGTGGGTAGCCGATGAAAATACACCTCTCGCTTCGGGGTTCGAGCTTATCATGAGTCTCGCGTCTCACGAAAGCCTCGCAGCCCCAAATCTTGATGTGGTCTAGTTTAGGTACTTTACCAGTCCACATCTCGTGAGGAGTTTTGGAAACTTTCTTTGTAGGGACTAGATTAAGGATATGGGCGGCAGTCTCTAAGGCATACCCCCAGAATGAGATTGGTAGCGAAGCTCGACTCATCATGGAACGAACCATGTCCAACAAGGTTCGATTACGCCTCTCAGCCACACCATTCAACTGCGGTGTCCTGGGAGGTGTCAATTGTGAGATAATCCCACATTCCTTTAGATAGTCGAGGAACTCTGAACTAAGATACTCACCACCTCGATCGGATCGAAGCATCTTAATGTTCCTGCCCAATTGATTCTCGACTTCCTGTTTAAATTCCTTAAACTTCTCGAAAGTCTCTGACTTATGCTTGATTAAGTAGACATATCCATATCTACTGTAATCATCGGTAAAAGTCAAATAATAACGATTAGCATCCCTTGTGGCATGTTTGAATGGTCCACACACATCCGTGTGTATAAGGTCCAACAAACCTTCACCCCTTTCACATGAGCCTGTGAAGGGTGACTTTGTCATTTTTCCAAGTAAGCATGATTCGCAACTATCATTTGACTTTAGGTCAAACGACTCCAAGACTCCATCCTTTTGGAGTTGGCCTATGCGTTTCTTGCTTATATGTCCAAGACGACAATGCCATAATGATGCTCTATCCAAGTTATTATTAGTAGTAGAATCAATACACAAAACATTATTTCCTAAGTTATCTACAATAGATACAGCTTCATACACACCATCACAAGGTAATGCTTTAAAATAAAGTACATTATTAAAGAAAGCATTAATCGAACCAACTTCATTATCAAACGAAAAGGTGAAACCTTGTTTGTACAATGCATGAAAGGAAATAATATTTCTTGCCATTTCTGGCGAATAACAACACTTATTCAAATCTAAATTTAACCCACTACTTAGCGATAAAGTATAAACTCCAATCTTGGTGACAGGTGTAACTTTCCTATTCCCCATGATTAAGTTTATTCTTCCTTGCTCCACATTCTCACTTCTTCCTAGTCCCTGCAAGTCACAACAAATATGAATACCGCAACCTGTATCAAGGACCCAAGATTTCGAATGGGGTGAGTTATTAGAAATGATAGTGTAAATACCTGCATGGTTGGGTTTGACTTTCCCATCCTTTACATCTTGCTGGTACTTTGGGCAGTTCCGCTTCCAATGAGCTTTTTCGTGGCAATAGAAGCATTCAGCCTCTTTTGGGTCAGAAGAAGGAGTAATGAAACCTTTCTTGGTTCCACTTGAAGAAGAGCCATCAAGGGTCCGAGCCTTGGTACCCTTTGAAGATCTCTTTCTCTTCCTCCCTCGACTCTGCCCGATTGCCAAGACCGGAGTTGTTTCTGGAGTAGGAGTGATAGCAACCGACTTCCCCTTAAGACCTGTTTCTGCGGTCTTGAGAAGTCCCTAAAGTTTGCTGAGGGTGACCTCTTCCTTGTTCATGTGATATGTCATGCGGAATTGATCATAGCACGATGGTAAGGAGTGCAAAATGATATCTATTGCAAGCTCCTCAGGGAAGTTCACATTGAGCTTCAGCAACCGATCCACATACCTTTGCATTTTCTGCATGTGGCTCGTGACGGACTCTCCGTCCTTCATCATGGTCGTTATCATGGAGCAGATGACTTCGTACCTCTCTTGTCGTGCACTTTGATGGTATCTTTCCATCAAATCTTGGTGCATTTCATAAGGGTAGAAGTCTTCATAAGACTTTTGGAGTTCAGCTGTCATGGTGGCTAACATGATGCAAGCCACCTTGGTTGCATCTCTTTCATGAGTATGAAAGTCAGCGATCTCCTGTGGAGTTGCAGTGGACTCGTCAATTTCCTTAAGCTCCTTGTCAAGGACATATTCTTTGTCCTCGTAGCGGGTAATCATCCTGATGTTTCTGATCCACTTATTGAAGTTGGATCCATCAAAGGTGACTTTCCCACACAGACTCATAAGAGTAAAGGAGCCATTAGGATTCGAGCCAGAAGCATTATTTGAAGACATCTGAAAAGAAGAACAAGTTTAGTTTAGATTTAAGAGAGTCCTTAATAAAACACCCAAATGTAATATTAAGGCTAGGATCCAATCACAATATAATATAACTTAGAAGAGGTATGCTGTAATCTAAGCTATACCATATTTGAAAGGTAGGTGAATGACGATTCACCAATTTCCACCACGAAAACCGAAATAATAAATATTTAGTTTTTATTGGTTTTAGAAATTCCTAGATTCTTTGAGATCCAATGAACTTTTCAAAGGCATGTTTCAATCTCGGGAGTGCCCTCCAGGTTTTGTGACTGGGATGCCGAGGATCACAAAACGAGGTGTGAAGTAACCATGCAAATCACTTGGTACCCTTAAAGTTTATCACTCAATCGATGTGCCGGTAAACCACACACGCTCCACCGATACTATAATAAACCTTAAGTCACCCTTTACCTACCTTGTTAAGTCCAAGTTAGTGTGCCGGTTAACCACACACGCTCCACCAACGACTCAGACAAAGTGTAAAGTGTAATTTCATGGATTAGCACCTTATTCACATTTTTCCTAAAGTAACTAAGATTGGGAATTTAATAAACATTTAGTTACTTTATATATTCATCATACTTTGAATGAGAATTTATAAGTCCTTGTCTTACCCGTTCGGCTAACGACCCTCCACCAGTCAAGCAAGCGGTGGGTGAGAATATTCACCCATTAAGTCACCATTTTATAGGCAACAACCTTATACCCACCTTATAGACCGGCTTCGTGAATGAGGCGTACTAGCGGTAAGACGACTTGTTCTTATACATATATATATAATTATTAAATCATCATAATATAAGTATAAGGGTTGAATTTTAACTTTTAAAATTCTAGGGGTTGGAACTTAAAGTTTTAACTTAACTTTACTTGTTCCAAAACTTGAGGGCAAGTTTTGTAACTTTCAAAACTTTTCATTTCTTGTAACTTATGTGTTTAATAGAGTAATAAAATGAAGACTCTTCATTTTTCTAACTCTTGTGTTTTTCTTAATGGTTTTAACTCAAGTGTGACTCTTGGTTTTCCATAACTTAAGGATAAGTTATGGACTCCATTAAAACACATTATGATCAAGAATTAAACTACCAAATAGGTTACAAATAATTCCTATGATCATCTAAAACATCATAAGAACAAGAACATGACTATGAACACAATCAAAAATTACATAAAACTTTGTAATTTTGATAACTAGTTGTTGTAAATGAATTAGCAAAGACATTACACCACCAAAAACAAGTTTTTAATTACCAAAACAGTTTAGGGTAATGTTTCTAATTCATTTTCCAGCAACTGAATCGAAATTCTGCACTCATTCGACCCTACTCGCCGAGTGCATAAATTGACTCGCCGAGTTGGTTGAAGATACTCATGGACTCGACGAGTCCCCCCAATAGACTCGACGAGTCCGTTCGCAGACAGCAAATTTTCGATTCTGTTTTCAACTTTTAAGCACAAATAAGAACAAAAAACCTGGCTCTGATACCACTGATGGGTTTTGAGCATTCTAACACTTCCTAAGTGTACATGCAACCCTAATAACCTTGGATCTATGTTTGTCTAATTTGTCATGCAAAGTTGATTTCCAAGGTTATATTACTATCTAGCATACATGGGGAACAATTTAAACATAAAGTATAGATAGAATAACTTACCTTGTTGTTGCTTGTGTTCCTTGAAACCTTGTGAGCCTAGCACCCCAAGTGGTGATGCCTCAAATGCTTCACACAACACCAAATGCTCTTGGAAGAACTTATGAGAGAATACACACTCTTCAAAAATCGGCCAAGCCCTCTATTACTTAGTGTGTATATGTGTAACCGATTTGGGAGGAGATCATATTACTTATATAGTGTTGACACATCTAGGGTTAAACCCTAATGTGTCATGACTCTTCATTTCCATGACCCATGGGTTTGTAACTCCCATGGAGCATCCTATGGGTGGAACCCAACTTGATGATCCATGGAGCCTTTTAGCCCACTATACAAGATATGGATGATTTACTTAATCAACCCATATATTTAATTAGTTATCTTTTGATCACTTAATTAATTCTAAATTAATTCTTGATCAAACTAATCAAATAATATTATTATTAATATATTAGAACTTATAATATATTAATAATCTCCAAGCGTTATTTCTCTCATTTAGTCTATCCAATTGCATGGTGCCATGCAACCCAAATGGACCATGCCGGGTCGGGTCAAGTACATACCAGAAATAGTTATGGACTTAGACACCTTATCCAACAGTTAATTTAAAAAAAAAACAGTTAAATATAAATATCAAAATATTTGAGAACTTTGAATTTATAAGAAATATAATGAATTATTATAATGAAAATGTTTTTTATGTTTTAAATTTAAACAAATAAAATAAATAATAAGTTTTAATTTTGGAAATTTTAAATAAAATGTAAGTTTATTAATAAAATTAATATCCATGTATTACTACATTTATTATAATTATTATATTAAAATATTATGTGAAACTAGTGTAGGATCCCGAGTTTTTTTACAAAAACATAACAGTTGGAAAAAGTATTTACAAGATAAGGGTAGTTTAAAACTTATTTACCAAGTAATTGTAGTTGAAAAACAAATAATAACAAACCCTTTTTTTATTCGTTAACTTCACGCGATTAATATTCACGCATTCTCTCACGTGTCCGTCATCAGTGTGTTGCCGCTACGAAAACAACCAGCGACAACGAGTCTCCCTACACTCATCCTAATTGCCTACAATCCATTTACAATTACCTGAATTTCTTATTGTAATTGCGTTGTTCATGAAGTTGTAGGTAAGTAAATTTTCTTGGATTCTTTGTTTAATTTGTCCTTTGTCAATGGTTTTGGTTGGAGATTGTGTATTGTTTTTTTAGTCAACAATTGTATAGTATAGAAATTAATTTGATTATGATTCACTGTTACCGATTCAACTTTCTTTCGTCACTTTCCATTCCATTAGAGCATATGGTATGGGCAACTTGAAGTGGTTTTATGACAAGAAGCAACAAGAAGAGGGGGTGGTGTTCATGGTCTTATAACACCATGTTAAGAGGAGAGATATAGAAAGAGAGAGATAGATAGATAGATAGATAGATATAGAGAGAAAGAGAGAATTTAGGCAACCAATAGAAAATCACGTTGCATCTAGTCATGGCCACAACAAGAAGCAACACAACTAGATACAACAAGAAGGGAGGGAGGGGTGTTGATGCTTCTTAAGGGTGTTGAGGATGCTCCACCTCAGCAACAACGAGATGCAACATGACCCATACCTTATACTCTTATATATTTGTGTATTAATTTAATCTTATGCTATCATATAGTGATTTTTTTTATATATTTATAGGTTTTATAACCAAAACATTATGGAGTGTTTTCTTTTGTATATGTTTATAGGTTTTATAATCAATTAAATATGCTTTATATTAATGTTTTATTTTATATGAAATTATGTTTTGTATTAATGTGTTATATTATATGACTTTTTTTTTAATGTTTTGTTGTTTATAGATTGTCATCAATATGCCATCAAAATTTGTTACATTGTTGTGTTATCGTGATGGTAAAATTTGTGATGGTGAAGAAGGTATAACCTACAACAAGCCTCCAAGTAAAGATATCAAGGTTCAATATGGAACACAATTCAATGACTTAATCAAACAAATTCATATCGCGACATCAATTGATAGACAACAATGTCATATTAAAGTAATTTGCAGATACCCATCAGTTGTTGGAAAGGTAATGAAATATATACCTCTCCCAATCAAGGACGATAATGACGTTGAGATCATGTTTGATGTGCTTAGTCTCCATCAAGAACTAAGCAACATAGATTTATACTTAGAGGTTGAAGTTAGTGGCAATAAAGATCACACGAATATAACACCTAGGTATGAAGACTTATTTGATACATCATTTTTTTTAAACTCTTTTTTACTTATATTAATTTGTTGTTGATTATTTTTTTGTAACATTACTTGCAGAACTCATGAACCGATTTTGATAGAACAAGAAACAAACACCAATTTATTACCCACTATGAATCATACTGTCAGTTTGACAGACATGATTTTGAACAAGGACTTTAACATAATTTCCCAATTTGCGGTTGTGAACAATGATATGAATAGTGGGTTTGACATGGACAATGAAAAAGACGAAAGTGGAGATGAATGTGAAATTGAGAATGGGAGAAATGCAACCGTAGAAGGAGATGACATTGAGGTATCTTCTAGTTTTAATACTCTCTCCGTCACAATATTATTGTCCACAGACAAAAAACACACAGATTAAGAAAAACATTAATTATCACTAACTTTATATAATAAAATTATAGTTTTGTCCTTACTTTGCATTTAATGTTCTATTAAATGCTTAGTTGGTTAAGTAATAATGAGGGGATATTTTGGTAAAAATATTATTTATTTTTAGAAGTTGATTGTTATTTTGGGACAAACCAAAAAGGAATGATGAACTATAATTTTGGGGCGGAAGGAGTAGTTTAGAAGGAATAGATGTGGCTAATGATGACAATTGGATGGTATCACACTCTCAAAGTAAAAATGATTTAACTCAAGAGTTAGGAGATTTTTTTTTTAAATAAGGATGAACTTATCAGAGCTATCAAACTTTATACGATTAAAAAGCATCAACAATATGAAGTGGTTGAAACATGCCCAACAATTTGGAAGGTAAGATGTAAGTTATGCTCACAAACAAGTTGTAAGTGGCAACTGTGTGCATGTAAACATCAACGCAGTGGTTATTTTGAAATAACATGATACATTGGTCCACATACTTGTTTTCAATATAGAATTACTCAAGACCACCCAAATCTAGATGCAAACTTGACCGCTCAAGAAACTGAACACCTTATAAAGGAACAACCATCTATTAGTGTTCCTACTTTAAGAGCTTAAATAGTTGATAAATTTGGATATACTCCTTCGTACAAGAAGGTATGGGTGGGAAAGCAGAAGGCAATTGAACACATATTTGGAAACTGGGAGGAATCTTATATTGCTTTACCAAAGTTTCTTGTTGCACTTCAGTGTTTCAATCCAGGGACTGCAGTTGAATGGTGCACTGCTAGATTGAGTAATGTGGATCAAGTGGAGAGTAGTAATGTGGATCGGGTAGAGTTCAGGTGTGTTTTTTGGGCTTTTGTGCCATCTATCCGTGGATTTGAGCATTGTCGGCCTGTTATTAGCATTGATGCGACACATTTATATGGTAAATACAAGGGCAAGATGATGATTGCAATGGGGGTTGATAGTAATAATCAGATTTTTCCTATTGCATTTGCTATTGTTGAGAATGAATCATATAATAATTGGTATTGGTTTCTTAGTTATGTTAAGAAACATGTGGTGAAAGAGCGTGATGGCATTTGTTTAATATCTGACCGACATAGTGGAATCTTAAAGGTTGTTAATGAACAAGGATCTCCATGGTTAGAGCCACAAAGTTTTCACAGGTTTGTTTTTTTTTATTAACCACTTTTATGATAAATTTAATTTAAAACTCACATTTAAGCATTTTTTTACATGTATTGTTTGCGACATTTTGTCAACAACTTCCATGACAAGTTTCACAATTCACATCTGAAAGTTTTAGCTTTGTGACATCCCCAAAATCTCGGTCAGAAAAGACCGATTTCATTTATGCTTTTTAAAATAATTTTCAGAGTAAATCCTTTTAATTTTAAAAGAGATGCGGAATTTGTTCCCAAAAACAAAACATGATAAAATAGATATTTATCAAAACATTTCATAAAGAAATATGATTTCATATCATAATCAAAAGACGGGATGTCATGTTCCGATACAGATCATAAAGCATAAACGATAGCATTACAAGTCATTCAACAAATACATACATATACAGACTTGTAAACAAAACAACTTGATGTTCGCCCATCTTAAGCTCTTGCGCCACTTCCTGTAAAATAAATCAACTGAGTGGGTCAGGCTTGGGAGCCTGGTGAGCATATAGGGTTTTCAACCCACAATAATTATATTTAATTTCAACAATCAACAATAAACCCGATTACCCATTCCCGTTATCCTCACCTTACGTTCCTAAAAATAACGTCTATTATAAGGAACCTATTTCAGGATTTTTCATCGGGACGGACATTACTGCAGAGGGGCTTCCTCAACATTAAGTGTCCTAAAGGCAACCATGTGGGGGATAGAGTACACCGGTGAACACGTCGTTCACAACACCTACAGGTAATGAGCCTGCTAGTGTTCCACGGGACAGTCTAGAATAGTCCGTGGTCGTCATCCATACTCTGCTGAATGACTAGAATAACACCAATAACACCGAGGGCTCTCATCTGTTTATTACACACCAATTATCTACCCATGTTCTACCCAACATATTAGTAGATAAAAATATACGTTTTTATACATAGTTTAAAAACCTGTATAACATGCTTTAAGCAATACATATTCCACATAACAGATGAGGCATACACACATAACACGTATTTAATAGAGAATACATCATATCTATAAGATAGAAGAGAGTGAATATACATTCACACGTATAACAACCAAATATATACACATAACACGTATTTTATAGGAAATACTTCATAATATTGCGTTGGAATGAAAATAACTACACACTCACTTGATCAAAAGATGATCGGGCAGCACTACGGCTTGCAGAAGAGGTGTTTCTCCGTAGATCTGGAAGATCTTCACAAAACCGGGCTCCTCGCGGGCAGCGTTTCGGCTCTGGAATAACGCTCTTCGGGATCCTCGTGTCACACCCCCAAACCAAGGATGGCGGAAACGTCCGGGGGTGGAGGACTTCATGTAGAGTATCACAACAATGAGTATAATAGTGTTCAAAGTAAATACAACCAACACAAACATAATTGAAAACGTTACATCAAAGCACATGTTTACATGATTCACATCAATTACATTATAATACAAAATGAACTGTTTGACGATTTATCGTCCCATCCTCAAAACGTTGTTGATTTCCTGTTTTCACTGAATTCCTGAGAATACAAGTAGTTTTGAAAAGTGTCAACACAAAGGTTGGTGAGTTCATAAGAGATTTCATTGGAAAAGTAAATCGTTTTCCTTGTAAAAGCGTTAGAATATGTATCCAGAAAATCCGATATTTTCTTTAAATCTGCGTAATGTAGTCTTATGACTGAAGACCAAAATGTATAAGTAACCTTTCTTATTAATAGAAATTGTTATGCACTTAAATGGACATGGACGCATTTGAATTAAATGAAATTTCTGTATGTTCTCATGTTCGTTTATACTTTATATATATGTAGTCCTAAATTAGAGGACCGAGAAATAACAAGTATTGACCATACTTAAAAGTATAAATGTGGTTTCAAATGATGTGTAGTCGTAACTACCAAAACCATAAGTGTACAGTAATATCTGTACTCATAGAGATAAAAAGGTGATTTTAAATCGACATAAAACTCGTTTAGGTTTTAAAAATAAAATCCCGTAAACTTATGGATTGTTATATCCCTATGTGAGTCGCTATAATCATACTATGACTATGTGAACCTGCCACGACGTTCTCAGTGTTGCGAAAAATAAAATGACATTTGTCACCCGTAGACCTGCAGGTCCAACTGTAGCTAGCAGCAAGGTGTGGGGTGTCAAACCCAATATAGATCTATATACAAGTATCACGTTCTCCCTCAAGGAGATTCTGATTATAACTACCAGGAATTATATCCCGCACTCGGACGTACGGGGAGAGAGAGAGAGAGAGTCTCACAATATAGGTTAACAAGTTTACGTGAAATGTGTGTGAATATAAATATTTCTTGTATGAATGTACCCTTCTTGTACGAGTGCGTTGAGTGATGTATCATAAACTATACCTATTATAGTTTATCTAAAATGTATATAATATGCATGAACTCTTTTATGGAAATGTATTAGTGTTATGAATTTATCAAACTATACTTTTTATAGTTAAATAATACGTTTCTAAAATGAATGAATAATATTTAATATGAATGACTTAGTTTCAGTTCATAATGATAAACTAACAAGGAAACACATTCAAATATTAGAACTTATAATTATACACTTTGCTCAACATAATACAAAGTGTTATGATATTTACATGCTGTTGGCTAACTTTAGCAATTCTGCCCAGTTTTGGAAAAATCATAGAAAAATCATACGAAGTCAAAAACTAGATCCGTAACTTCTGAGAGTTCACAAAATGTGTCTAGTTTGCTCATAATTTTTATCACAATTTATAATGACCTCTAACTTGGGTGAAAAAGTCCAAAATCACAGACTGGTCCGGATTGTTGTTTGAAATGATAGGCAGTTTTGTAAAAATCACCATAAATTGTAGAAAAATCGTATGGAGATGTGCAAGTAGTCATTTTAAATCTACAAACTTGAACTATTTGCACCTTGTACAGTTTAGAAAACAAAAATGTTTAAGAGGCCCAAAACAGCCCGTGAATGGAGTTGAACTTTTCTGATGAAGGCTGTTAGAAAATTTTAGTTATGTTCTTAGTGTTTTAACTTGTATTCCCCCCCTGAAAACTTGAGAAATCATGAGAATGTAGGGGTATGAACTCACCTTGAGTGATTTCAGTAGATAAGTGTTGAAGAAGAGAAGTGTTCAACCTAAGAACACTTGAAGAATCACTTGAAGATTCGAAGCTCTAACATAAATATAATGGAGTTTGTGTAAGATATCCATGATTTGAGTGGAAATAAGTGAGATAATCATAAAGAGAATGGATTATGCTTACCAAATGTGGAGGAAAAACTCAAGCTCAGCCCTTGAATCTCGAATTTCTAGAGAGATAAAGTGAGAGAGGAAAGAGTTTGATCTTCTTGTGAAATGAGAGTAAATGAGAGAAGTGAGGAGAGAGGATGAATATTCAGCTCTAAAAACGTGGGAATGAGTGTAATATGAGTGTAAGGGACATTGAAGTGACCTAGGTAAGGTGGGGAGGTATGGTTAGTCAAAGAGTGGGTGTGGGGTGGTTGCTTGTGACATTGGATAAGGCAAAGTCAACACTCCACCTTTAATAATTCACCCACTTGATTTTTATTATTTAAATAATGATTTTCATCAAAATATGTTTAAATTATGAATATTTAGGGTTTATTATGTTAAAATATAATTTCTGGAGAAAATCCCGCTTTAAAATCACGAAAACGGGCTTAAAATGTTAAAAATATCAAAAATGGGCTAAAAGTGACAATTTTACGAATTCTGGCCGAGGCTCGGCCTCCTGATGCTGAACCGAGAGAGAGAGGGAGGCAGAACCGAGAGGAGAGAAGGGAGAGGGTAGGAACCGAGAGGGGGAGGAGAGAACAGAGGGCGAGGAGCGGAGATCAGAGACCGAGCGAGAGAATAGAGATCAGAGACCGAGGCTCGGTTCGGCGATAAAAGGCGAGAATGTCAGAACCGAGCGA
The DNA here is from genome assembly GCF_052625555.1 of Lactuca saligna. Lineage (NCBI taxonomy): Eukaryota > Viridiplantae > Streptophyta > Magnoliopsida > Asterales > Asteraceae > Lactuca > Lactuca saligna. The sequence goes on from NC_136419.1 coordinate 42,379,405, forward strand.
ACTGTAGTGAACAGGACTTTCGGTTCGGGTGAACAGTACCTTCGGTTCGGTTCCTACTGGGCTCGGGTTTGGTTCCTCCTGCTCTTGGGTTCGGTTCCTCCTGCTCGGGTTCGGTCCTCTTACTTTCGGTCCCTAAGAGGACCTTCGGGTTCTAAGGAACTTCGCCTCTTATAAGAGGGTTTCGGTTCCTAAGGTCCATTTTTCTTGTTTTTATCCCGTTTTAAGCCGTTTTTGACCCGGTTAAGGGTCGGAATGACCCGAATGATTCTAAAAAGTTACGGGAAGCTTTTGAGAGAGATTTGGGAGAGATTTCACATACTTGGAGAGATTTGGGAGAGATTTGACATTCTTGGAGAGATTTCTCATGCAAGGAGATGTTTGAGAGAGGTTTCACATACTTGGAGAGATTTGTCATACAGAGAGATATTCGAGAGAGATTTCACATACTTGGAGAGATTTGGGAGAGATTTCACATACTTAGAGAGACTTGGGAGAGATTTAACATACTTATAGAGATTTCTCATACAAAGAGAGTTTTGGGAGAAGTTTCACATACTTAGAGAGATTTGGGAGAGATTTAACATACTTATAGAGATTTCTCATACAAAGAGAGTTTTGGGAGAAGTTTCATAATGTGAATTTTAGTACTCATGGGAAAATTGAGTCAAACGGTTTGACTTGCTGACTTTAGTTGACTTTGACTTAACCGAAATTTGACGGTTGTCATATCATCCCCCCGTTAGAGGGAATTTCGTCCCGAAATTTGAAGTTAGGCAAGGAGTAGGCATGAATAATCAAGCCGAGAAGTGAGGATACTTCCTAATCGACTGACTCACGCGCTCCCATGTGACTCTAGGTCCATGGTTAATATTCCAGCGAACTTTCACTAATGGGAAGTGGCGTTGTTTCATCCGCTTGACCTCGATCCATAGTCACCATGGTTCTTCTAAGAAGGTGAGGCTCTTGTGGAACTCGATCTCGTCGAGGGGAATTGCAAGAGTCTCATCGGATAGGTACTTCTTGTAAATTTGGGACGTGTTGGGTAGAGTGTACTTTACCAAACTCGCGGGAGTAGAATGAAGGAGCGAGTTACAGGGCTGATTCTGACAAGAATCTCGAAAGACACAATTATTTGGGGTATTGGCTTTCCATGCTTTCCGAAGCGTACTAAGCCTTCCCAGAGTGAGTGTCTCTAAAGGAATTTCGTCGGTTATACCGGTGTTCTAAAGGTTTCTTCTTCTTGTTTCTCTTCCTGTCAAGGGTTGCTCCCTTTAGGGTCAAAGTTGGGAGGGGGTTCGTTTTTTTTTTTTTTTTTTCGAGAAGTTCCAAAGGAATTAAGACGGTAGGTCAGCAAGACCCAGAATTTTTGGCGTATTTCTGCTAACGCCTTCGATGCTGATTGTTTCTCAACGGTTTTGATCAATTGAAAGGGTCCTCATGAATTTCCCACCTTGGTAACGATGTGTCTTGCGAATTGAACTCCTCAATTCCAAAACTCGTATCTAGAGAACTTCGGGTAATACTTCTCTGATCGTAATGCTTTCGTGGTTTGTTTTAACTGTTCTCCTTGGTTTCCTTCTTACTACGAGGGTAGATACGTAAGTCATTTGCAATGACGATGATGAACTGATCCTAGCAAGAAGGGTATATCCTATTTATTACGTTCATGACTCCAACGAGTGGTTTGGTCCTATCCGAGGGTTATCACTACGAACTTTCAGCGTCTGCATCGAAATTGGAGGATTGTTCTCGGATATCCTTCTTCAATACTCGTGACTGGTGATATTCGGATCTTAGGTCCAATTCCTGAAGGGTACCTCGTTTCTTGAGGTTGGTCGGCCTATTCGTCAATGCGAGGCAGATAGTAAAGGTTTCTATTAGAGATGTTGTCGGGGCCTCTGAAATCGATGGAATTGTGAGCAATTTGTCTTTCTAATTTGAAGAATAGGACGAGAACTTTTCAGGGTGAGAAACTTGGTTCTTCAATTTCATTGTTGAGTAGTTCGACAGGTTTGACCTGACAGCTCTTGTAGCTCGGTAGGAAGTATGTGGGTTTGGTTTACGCGACTATGCCTTTTTTGAATGATAGGACATTCACTCGTTCTTCTGGGCAACCTTAGCCCGAAGCTCATGGCAGGACTTGTACTCTATCTGTCCCAAGCTTCTATGCTTGAATTTTGTCTGCTACATGCGCGACATTCCCGAAGGTCTCCCGTATATACATGTGATAAGGCTTCGGGAAATATGACACTCCTCTGGTTCGTGTTTTGGAGTTTCACAGCGAGAGATGACCCAAGGGTCCGTGATGGGTGTTTATGAGAGATGATAGTTTCGATATTCAGGGGATAGGCGAAAAGCCCTTTTTGTAGTCGTTTAAATCAAAAAGACGGGGGCCATTTTTCTTGTTTTGGAGTTTCACAGCGAGAGATGACCTAAGGAACTTCGCCTCTTATAAGAGGGTTTCGGTTCCTAAGGTCCATTTTTCTTGTTTTTATCCCGTTTTAAGCCGTTTTTGACCCGGTTAAGGGTCGGAATGACCCGAATGATTCTAAAAAGTTACGGGAAGCTTTTGAGAGAGATTTGGGAGAGATTTCACATACTTGGAGAGATTTGGGAGAGATTTGACATTCTTGGAGAGATTTCTCATGCAAGGAGATGTTTGAGAGAGGTTTCACATACTTGGAGAGATTTGTCATACAGAGAGATATTCGAGAGAGATTTCACATACTTGGAGAGATTTGGGAGAGATTTCACATACTTAGAGAGACTTGGGAGAGATTTAACATACTTATAGAGATTTCTCATACAAAGAGAGTTTTGGGAGAAGTTTCACATACTTAGAGAGATTTGGGAGAGATTTAACATACTTATAGAGATTTCTCATACAAAGAGAGTTTTGGGAGAAGTTTCATAATGTGAATTTTAGTACTCATGGGAAAATTGAGTCAAACGGTTTGACTTGCTGACTTTCGCATACGAGCTCCGTTTTCGACGTTATTTATATCCACGCGAAGGTCAGACCATACTCTACAACTTTCATTTAGACTCCGTCGGCTAATTTTGACTTTTATTTTTATTATTTATTTTTAGAAGGTCGGGACAGAAAAACTTCGTTATAAATTCATAACTTCTTCGTCTGACGTCCGTTCTCGCCTAACTTTTCATTGCTTCGCTACTAACAACAAGATCTTCGATTCTCATTTAGATTGTTTTGGCTAAAAACCGCTCGATCTCAAATCGAGTATTCGGGCTGTATACTGCTAAGTCGAAACTTCATAAAATCATAACTTCCTCATACGAAGTCAGATTTGGGCGTTCCTTTTATGCACGCTCTCGGTTTAACGAAATCTACGACTTTCGTTTACGTTGGTAAGGCTAAATATCGCTCTACCTTAAATTCATATTTTACGTCACTCGGCGTCGTGTCGGTTCTGTCGCGAAACTTCGACAGGTCATAACTTCTTCGTTATAACTCGGATTTTGACATTCCTTATATCTCCGGAATCCTTGTTTCAACCACTACAACTTTATGCAAAGATGTCGGGCTTATCTCACACTTTAATTTTGATGCTTATTTTATTCTTAATTCATTAAATTATAAAAATTAAGAAAATACACACATAAATCACATAATTCACAAATAATACATTTTTATTATTTAAAATTTAGTTACAAAGGTTAACCTAGACTATTACATTGCTAAAAATGGCAAGCCCAGAAACACGGGCGTTACAAGCTTACCGTGCCGGACGCCAGAATCAAGTTCGCAAGTTTAACTCTATCATGGAAGAAATTGGTAAACTTAATGCACAAGCTCGCTAATGGCTCGAGGGGCATTCACTTCGTAGATGGACACTTGCACATGATGGTGGAAAGCGTTACGGTTTACTCACAACAAATATGTCTAAGATTTTTAACAGTGTACTCAAAGGTGCTCGTTTTTAGCAATAACTTCGTGTGTCCAACTTACATTCTATAGATTGGTTCACTACTTTGATGTGAGGCGTTCTTTGGGATATGTTGCTCAAGCTAATGGAGATGTGTTTAATCCACACGTTGTTGCAAAACAAGCAGCATCAATGACAAAAGCTAGTGCACATACCTTGAAATCTTTCAACTGGGCGAAAGGAATATTTGAGGTGGTTACTAAAAAAGGCAAAAATGTGCAAGTAGTTGATTTAGAGAAAAAAACTTGCACTTGTGGTAAGTGGGAAATATATAAATATCCGTGCTCTCATGTATTGAGTGCATGTGCATTTCTTTCTTTAAATACGAGTCAATATATTCAACAATTTTACTCAATTTTTGAGTATTCTGATACTTGGGCACCTGAGTTTTTCCCAGTTCCTCATGAAGCATATTGGCCCGAGACATCTATTAGACAAATGCTTCCAAATTCAGAGCTAAAACGAAAGGAAAAAGGTCATCCTCACTCGACAAGGCTACAAAATGGAATGGATATTAAAGACGGAAAAAAGGTTAATCTTTGTGGATTGTGTAGACAAAGCGGTCATAATCAAAAAAACATGTCCCTCTAAACCTAGAAAACGACCTGCTGATGTGTAATTGTGGTTGATCAAGTAGGATTTATTAGAATTTTTTTAGTGATGTTTGATTGTATAAGATTTATGCAAGGTATATATTTGTATTTATGACCTTTGATGGTTGTTTTTAGTTTTGTTACTTTTGTGATTATGCTTTTATTCATAAAAGTTAGAAAAAAATTATATGTTGTTTTGTCAAGAATTAAACAACTGTTGATATAGAATTATTAAGAAAAAATAACATCCGCAATATTTATTACTTGATAATTTAGCTTAAAATTGTTTTGAACAAGTTTAAGTGATTTTATTAATCACTCGAGCAAATATGCTTTTAACAAAAAACTATTTTAACAAAATAAAAAGAAAAAAAACTTTGATATAATAAAGACATGATCATTTCTTTTAATTTTAATTATAAATTCTTACTATAAAAATTATGGTGGATAGATATTATCTATAACTCATTTTTTTTATTGTAAAATTGGTTTAAAGCAGTGTAAAAATCTCGATTAGGTCCCGATTAATCTTCGATTAATCCCTAGGCGTTACTCGACCGATTAGAGAGCGCCTAACGATTAATCTATGCATACAAAATGACTGAAACAGTAGAACCCGATGAATTTTTAACATTTTGAAGAAGTTATATCTCAATAGAAACTATTTGAGGTATGATTAATGTTGTATTTATCATATTAACCTATTTTATTATGATACTAGTGGTATTTATGAACTTTTATATGATATTAGTCATATTTAATTTTTTAAAATCTAACAAATTAGTAATTAATGGTCCCCAATTAATTCCCCGGTTAATCTCCGCCTAGCCGATTAATCCCTTAACCCCAGTCCACCGATTAGCTAACGTCGAACGATTTTTACAACATTGGTTTAAAGTAAGTAAAAATTCGAGTGAAATTGATTTATGTATATTCCATTTAATTTAAATTGATAAGTAACTATAAATACCAAAATACCATGTTTTGGTAATTATATTGGGAACTACCACACATTGTAAATATTTTTAAAAAGTACCATGCCTTAGTACAAAACTCGTAGGATCTCATGCGTTGCATGGGTTAGATAGGTGTTTGTTTGTTTTTTTTGTGGAATGTATATGTTTGAATTAATTGAAGGGACAAAATGAATGGTAAAAGTTGAAAGCTTAACAGTGATAATATTAAGATCTTTGTTATGTTTGATGGGTCATGTGTAGGTGGTAGCTTTTGTAAATTGGCTTGGAAATCGTTTGATACTATTTATAGACATACACATTAAACATATAATTAAAACTCAATATTCCGTGGACAAACACTGAATTACGTATATAGGCACTACATGAAAAGAACATGGATTTTTAGTTAGGAGGGTGAGTTGCCATTGTTCTCTATCGAATTGAAGAAATAATAAGAAATAACGGGAAAAGCAAATTAATAAAAACATACAGTAAAAAAGAGAAGAAGGGTACCAGGAGAACGAGGGTAATAGTTAAAAAGAGAATGATTTTTTTGTACCATAAGTTCTATTACTAATAAGGATATTGAGTTTTAATTATATGTTTAATTTAATAAAATAGAAAAAATTCATAAAATAATATAAAAAGCTAATTTAAAATAACTACAAAATAACATTTGACAAATTAAATGAGAATGCGACGAGTAAAAAAAATAAAAAATAAAAAACTTACATTTATTTCTTATATCGTATTATAAAAACTAAAAACATACGGAGATTATCTACCGTTAATATGAAGGGTATCTTAGTCAAATCAAAACAATGGATAAAGAACAAAATACGTGGCATCCAATGGTAATAGCTATATCCTCATTTCCCTACATGCAAATGAGAGGTCCAAACTTTCCAAAACTCAAAATAATCAACTGCTTCGTCATTCCACCATAATCATATACACTACCACACACTCATATCATCCATCGGTTGATACAGAAAGTCAACGTCACAACTCAAAATCAGAAGACTCTCCACCACACAACACAGTAGTCCTCCCACAGCAAATCAATCCAACCAGCAAGTTCAAAAAGCGTCAGGGTGATGAAGCTCACACTCATTTCACTCGTCAACCACAACCAATTCGTTCTCCAATTTCAAGTTTTCTGAAATGGCGAGACCAGTTTCCATTGAAGTATGGAACCCTAATGGCAAATACAGAGTTGTTAGCACAAAATCCATGCCGGGTACACGCTGGATTAATTTACTGGTTCAACAAGATTGTCGTGTTGAAGTAAGTAGTTTTGATTAATCTTCACATGATCAATTTCAAATTGGATTTTCTAATTGTCGATCGATGTTTTTTATGTTTCAGATATGCACAGAGAAGAAAACGATACTATCTGTTGAAGACATCATTGCTTTGATTGGAAATAGGTGCGATGGAGTTATCGGCCAGGTAACGTTTCGTAATTCAGATTGCTTTTGTTTATCGACGCTTGTATTTCCACTTTAATTTGGGGCTTTTTGGTGATTCTGGATTCTTTAGAGTTGCTATGAATCTGGAAACTGATTTCCTTTATTGAATATTTGTCGATTTTGGGTTTTAGTTGACTGAAGACTGGGGGGAGACATTGTTTTCTGCATTGAGCAAAGCAGGTGGAAAAGCTTTCAGCAACATGGCTGTGGGTTACAACAATGTTGATGTCAATGCAGCAACCAAGTATGGTGTTGCTGTTGGAAACACTCCTGTGAGTTCATACTTCATAATCATATTAATAATATAAGTATAAATTTTTATTATCTTCACAAAACCAACAATCTGAATTAAAACTTCAAAAACTATGATTTATGCGCAGGGTGTACTTACAGAGACCACAGCAGAGTTAGCAGCATCACTTTCACTTGCTGCTTCAAGAAGGATAGTTGAAGCTGATGGGTTCATGAGAGCTGGCCTATACGATGGATGGCTTCCACATCTGTAAAATCTCATATTTACCCTTCACCAAAACCAAAACATTTTCTCCTTTATTGGAATTGTTTAAACGATTACTCTTTTATTAATTTGTTGCAGGTTTGTGGGGAATTTGCTTAAAGGACAAACTGTTGGTGTGATTGGAGCAGGTCGTATTGGATCTGCATACGCTAGAATGATGGTAAGGGTTGGAAAATTACAATCTTACCCTTTTGTGATTAAACTAAACTTGAAAAAGAAAAACATTTGGTTGATTATCAGATTGAAGGATTCAAGATGAACTTAATTTATTATGATCTTTACCAAGCCACACGTCTAGAGAAGTTTGTTACAGCTTATGGTCAATTCTTGAAAGCCAGTGGCGAAGAACCTGTCACATGGAAACGCGCATCATCAATGGATGAGGTTCTTCAAGTAGCTGATGTCGTAAGTTTTTCCATAATTACCCCTTCATATTTATTTTAATATTTATATCTATTTGATGTTTGGTTTTGCTATAATGATTACATAGATAAGTCTACACCCAATATTGGACAAAACCACATATCATCTCATCAACAAAGAACGCCTCTCGAAGATGAAAAAGGTAAAATCCGTAATTTCACATTTGAAAAAACGTGAAATGACAAACATGTCCTCGTAAGGCTAATTTAGTCAAATCTGAAATATAGGAAGCAATCCTTATAAACTGTAGTCGAGGACCTGTGGTTGATGAAGAAGCTCTTGTGGAGCATTTGAAGCAAAATCCAATGTTTCGAGTTGGGCTTGATGTTTTTGAGGATGAACCATACATGAAACCTGGGTTAGCTGACATGAAAAACGCCATTGTTGTCCCTCATATTGCTTCTGCATCAAAGGTAAATAAGTTTTTATATATTGTTTATATTTTTTAAATCATTATTATTTTTGTTTTCTCATATATTTGTTTATGTTTATGCAGTGGACTCGTGAAGGAATGGCCACACTAGCTGCACTAAACGTATTGGTATGCAACTGTTAAGTACATATGATAACAATGTGCTTTATTTAATTACATTTATGTTTATAATTTGAAATGAATGAGATTTGTAACTTTGTTTTTGCATTTTGTTGAAAATATATGTATAGGGAAAAATCAAAGGGTTTCCAACCTGGTCAAACCCAAACCAAGTAGACGCGTTTTTGGATGAGAACACACCACCTCCATCAGCATGCCCAAGCATTGTCAATGCGAAACAACTAGGTAACTAGAAAGAGTATATAAAAATTTATAAAAAATGCATTGACATAAATTACAACTTATTATATATAATTATTGTTGAATACTTACAGGGCTACCCGTTTCCAAACTCTAAAGATGGGCAATGATTCTCTTGGATGACACTGCGTACGTATTCCATTGATTACTGTCTACATGTGTATTGCTTATGCTCACTACTCTATGTATATTTGCAATGTGCAAGTGGAATTGCATTCGATATGTATTGTGGTTTGTATCTAGTTTGCTTTGATTCTTGAGGTAAGTCGATAGTGTATTATCATACAATACGAGTAATGGTGTACCCCTTAGTCTTGGTCTTTTTTCAAGAAAATAGTAACCTAAAATTTTCTTATTTATTTAAATGAAATTCAAACATATGATAGGAACACCAAAAGGCGAAAAACAATAACTCCGAACATGAACGTTGGTTGTTTAGGTTCGTTCATTTAAGTTAGCCGGACAAATGAATGAACACGAATGGATAAATGAACAGGTTTTCTTATTCATGTTCGTTCGCTTAAGTTTGTAACATGCTAAACGAATATAAACGAACGGAAATAAACAAACATAATTAAACATATAATATAGTAATGTAATCAAATATAATTGAACATATATGAATATAAAAGGAACTTAAATGAACAAATATAAACAAACATAACTGAATGAATATGACCATTGTTCATTTTCGTTCATTTAACTAAACGAATGAAAATTTGTGTACATGTCCGTTCATTTATTAAATAAATGAACTTTCGTTTGCTGAAAATCTAATTCGTTTATAGCCCTAATAACTCCTAACAGTTGAACAAAACAAACTAGTATTGTAACTATTCAAGTTACATTGGTGTTACCCATTCATGTAAACACCTAAAATAAATCTACATACTAACATCAAAGTCTTTTTCAAATGAAGTTATAGCACATTATCATTATTATATGTCCTTTATATTTAATAAATTCGCAATGTAGGGTAAATTATTGTACTTTTGCGTTCACGACCTGGGTTAAAGTTGGGTTATTCGGAGGAGAATAAATGTTTTTCTACAAAAGTACTTGTTGAGCACTTTTCACTTCTGGCGAGTAGACGTTTCGCAAGTGCACGTCTTCTTCCGTAAACTTGGAAAAAGACAAAAGATATTTAACCACTTCCAAAACAAACGACACCTTATTAGAGGGAAGCATAAGAATGCCACTAACCTTAATAGTGGTATGTTTTGTGTGTTTGGTCAATCAAGAGCAACAAGAAGTGGTGAAATTTGATTTCCGGTGCAATTAAGAGCGATGGAATTATGTGTGTATAGTGTATTAGAATTCAATATACGGAAAACATCAAATTCCTAGTGAATTAGAGGTAAACAAATCTCACCTACGGACCCTAGCCAATTCTCTTAGAAAGTTAGAATCCTTTAAACTTGATTGGTGTGTTATGGATTTGAGGATTTGAGTATTCTTGGGTGTGAGTAAAAGGTAAATAACATTGGAGATTGCTTTGATACTGCTATATGATACCTAAATTGATGTAAAGCTCCATCTCAATCACTTATAAGTCAAAAGGGGTTAAGTTTTTTTTGGAATTTCACAATTTTTAGAAAGAAATGTGATATTTTCACTTATGATTTTGATTCATCCGGTTAGAAAGAAATGTGATATTTTCACTTATGTTTTTTCTGGAGCAACATACATTTGTTGGAGCAACATATATTTGTTTTAACCAATCGTGTACTTAAATATCCCATTTTTATCATGCTTCCAATAACCGTCCTGTAATACAAAAGATAAAATTAATAAATCGGATATTACCAAATATAAGATAAAAAATAACTTATTTGAAATTTGATGAAAAAAATTCAACTACATATAAGAAAATAATTAAATACTAAAAAAATTGAAAACATATATAGCTAAATAAATAATTATCAAATATAAAGGGTAATCATAGTTCGAAAACCAAACCAAGAATAAATTACGAAAATAGACTTACTTGGGTTGAGAGATTGAATTTTTGAAACTTCATTAATGTAACATCCGGGATTTCAGGTATATTAATTAATCTTTTTATTTTGAGTTTTGTGGAGGGACTCGGCGAGTTGGTGCGTAGACTCGCCGAGTTGAGACGCGGTTTTTCACCCGGATTGATGCCCGGACTCGGCGAGTCGCCTTGGTGGACTCGGCGAGTCTGCGCTGTTTAATGAAACCCTAATTCCCCGGGTTTGAGGCCTATTTAAAGGGCCTTATGGCTGTCATTTGCGCTCATTAGTCCCCATAGTGAAACCCTAGAGCATTTGAGTGATTCAAGTAAGGGAAGGAGCCATTGTTGATTCTTGGAGTTGTTGTCTAGCAAGGGAAGAGGAGATCTAGCCAAGAGGAAGCAAGAGATGGGTGGATTCTTGAAGAACTAAGGTCTAGGACATCACATCTGAGGTACCATTCAAATCCTTCTTTGTTATTGTGATGTTCATATAGATTTAGGGTTTTTGAACCCATTTGTGGCTAGATCTAGCATCCTCATGGTCCCTTGGCGAGTTATGGCCTTGAATCTGGACCCATAGAGGTCCAGAGCACCTCCTTGCCCAAGCTTTATGTGCATCCATGGAGGTTTTGGATTGGGATCAATGTATTTGAGGCTAAAACTCCATTAATGAGCTATTTGATGCTTAATGAGCACCAAGACTTGGAATTTACGTGGTCAATAAGCTTAAGGAGACTGGATCTATGAGTTACTAGAGTGGATCTGACCTTAGAAGGTCGTTTGAGGTTGTGCATGGAATGCACTCGCCGAGTCCAATCCCAGACTCGACGAGTTGGTGCAGGTTGTTCAGTGATTACGAACCAGGGACTGAGTAACCGAGTCGGGTGAGTGACTCGGTGAGTCGGAAGAGATTCAGAGGGATCGGGTTCCCGTCGGGACTCGGTGAGTCCACGCCAGACTCGGCAAGTCGGGTCAACCGTTGACCGTTGACCATTGACCGTTGACCAGGGTTGACTAGTTTGACTTTATAGTGTTAGTCAGCCAGAGTCAAGGTGGTATTAAGTAGAGTTATGCTTGTGTTGTAGGAGGATGATAGCTCGGGAGATCGAGCACTAGTAGTTACGAGATTTACGAGTTACCGAGATACGCGAGGTGAGTCTTCTCACTATACATTACCTTGAGTAGGTATTTCGAGTTGACCAGAGGGTCTCATGTGCTATGTATGAGTTTATGTGTTGTCTTAGAGATTTCGTGCTATGTGTTATTTGTATGTTGCATGATTATATAGACCGGGCCGGAGGGCCCAACGATACTGACCGGGCCGGAGGGCCCAACGAGCTATGATTGGACCGGAGGGTCCGACGAGCTGCGGGACTGGAGGGTCCCGCTGAGACATCTTGACCGGAGGGTCGGGTTTAGCCTCGAGTGGCATATTTGTGATATGTGGTATTTTGGGGAACTCACTAAGCATTTATGCTTACAGTTGTTGTGTTTGATGTCTCAGGTACCAGCGAGGACCGTGGGAAGGCGAAGGCTTGACTTGTACCCACCCACACCGATGGAGTTTATGTTAGAGAGATCTTGGGATTTGTTTGAAAACATTGTTGTTATGGCTTTGAGATTATGATATGATATACATTTTGTGATTTAAAAATGAAAAATTAAATTCGAAATTTTACGTTGTTACAAGTTGGTATCAGAGCCTTGGTTTGAGGGATTCGGATGCACCTTCGGGCGTATTTGAACTCAAACCGAGGATTTGAGAAATTTTCAAACAAAACTAAAATTTTCTAAAAAGAAAAACAGGTTTTGGAACCAAGCAGAGTGGAAGGTGTGTACGGTCAGCCAGTGCCCGAACGGTGAATCCCCAAAATGCCCTTACATTATATGTTATGAGTTATGAGATATTATGTTGTGCATGCTAGAGAGGCTAGGTATTCCTATTAGGACTAGAGTGGTCTAATTTGTGATGCTTTAGCCTAGGAGATTGATGCTGCTATGAGATACTTTGAGGGTGAGTAGGTAGCAGTGAGGAGCTCGTGAGAGGTCTACTGAGGGTAGCCACTGCATAGCAAGAGTAGAGTATCTATGACTTGGGATCCTAGGAGGAGGACTTAGGTTGTATATTGATTCGGTGTGGATGATAGTATTGGGCCCGTACTATTGAAGACACCGGATTGGTGCGCAGTCCAAGTAAGAATCCTTGGGGTACCAGAAGTTGAGAGTGATTAATTTGTCGAGTGTGAGTATGCTCGAAAGTGTCCCTAATAGTTCTTATGTTGTATTTCAGAGATTGATCATGGTCAGGACACGGCATACCATCGAGGGCAGTGGGATGAGTGATGAGGAGATCCGTCAGATCATCCATGATGAGCTGGCTGCTGCCATCAGAGCTGAGATTCCGGAGATGTTTGGGTCTATTAAGACCACACTGATCTAGACGTTTGACGAGCGTTACACTAATTTGACTGATGTTGCTGTTGCTGCAGCCATAGCAGTTGTTGCTGCTGCGAGACCCCAGGGTGGTAATTCGTTGCTGTACCGAGAGTTCAGCAACACGAAACCACCAGAGTTTGATGCTACAAAGGATCTGATCGCCGCCATGAGGTGGATCTCAAACATAGAGGAGTGTTTCTATACGTGCTCATTTCCGGAGCACTTGAGGGTGCGGTTTGCCCTCAACCAGATTCGCTTGGGGGCGAAGGACTGGTGGAAGTTTGTGACCGCGAGCTATTCGACAGCTGAGCTGACTGCAGTGACCTGGGAGAGGTTTACTGCGATGTTTCGTGACGAGTATGTTCCCCAGGTGGAGAGGGAACGTTTAGCCCAGGAGTTTCTGACCCTCAAGCAGGGGACTGAGTCGGTGACAGTGATTACGAGGATGTTTCATGAGCGGGCATTGTTTTGCCCGAAACAGGTGTCCACTGAGCAGGCTCGCATGAATCGATATCTGAGTATTCTGAGGAGGGACATTCGTGAGTTCGTGGCGAACTCGACTTACCAGACGTTTGCCGAGCTCCAGGAAAATGCCCGGAAGAGGGAGATTGTGCTTGAGACACGGGCGAGGGAGGAAGCCGAGTCTCAGAGGGGTGATCAGCGACCGACACAGTCGCAGCCAGCCGCCAAGCGGACAAATCCCGCTGATTCGAGGACGAGTAGTTCGAGGGGGCGTACTTTTGGGAAGTGCGGCAAGAGTCATGATGGGTCATGCAATTCTGGGGTATGCTACAAGTGTGGGAAGGAAGGGCATTTCGCGAGGGATTGTCCTAAGGGGTTCTCGGTTTGCTTCCATTGCAACCAAACCGGCCATCGGAAGGCCGAGTGCCCCCAGCTTCAGAGGACAATACAGGGATCCGTACCTGCAGTTCGAGCTACTGAGACCCTCCGGCAAAGGCCGAAGCACCGAAGGTTAGGGGAGAGCCTTTCAGTTGACAGCGGAAGAGGTTTGCGCAGCATTTGATGTCGTGGCAGGTACATATTCTTCATTTATTTATGTTGAGTTTATATTGTGATGATTATATGTTATGCGTAGGTACTTTTCTTGTGAATTCTGTACCTGCATTAGTGTTGTTAGACTCGGGTGAGAGTTGGTCGTTCATATCTGTGACTTTTAGTCGACACATTAGTATTCCGAGGGAGGCGTTGAGTCGACCTCTGCAGGTTTCCATAGCTGATGAGCGTGAGGTATGTTCTACCGAGGTGATACGTGGATGCGTACTGGAGATCTTCGGAGTGGAGTTTCCGATTGACTTGATATCGATTTCCATGAGGGATGTTTGTGTTATAGTGAGCATGGATTGGTTGAGCCGTTTTGGGGCTATCATAGATTGCGAGCGTCAGTTGGTGATGATCCGAGATCCTAGTGGGGGAGTGCAGACAGTTTATGGCGAGGGGACTTGATAGTTAGTTTTGTTTACTTCTTTTTATAGTTTATTTTAGCATATTTCATTCATAATTTAGATAATTTCCATGCATATTTTCCTTTTTGTTATTTCATGACTATTTCGGGTACTTTCGAATCTTGTGAGCATAATTGCAGGTTTTCGGGTCTAGCGGAGCGGAAGTGTTCGGGACGTATGGGTGGCGATGAGATTTGGTAGACAAAAATGATGTTGGGCTTGATGGGTAGTGGAGATGATGCATGGAGTGATCTTGATGATTATTTGAAGGCTTGGAGAGAAATAAACTTTAAATTTGCAAGATGCGGGGGAATATTCAAGTGTACGTAGATTATTAATCGGGCGAGTTCACGAGCTTTGGAGGATTTGGAGAGGTCAAATTGGGCTTAAAATGAAGAAAAACTTGAAGAAAATGGGCTAGGAGGTGATTGGATTCGATCTGGGCTAGTGGGATATGCTTCGGAGGCCCAAAATCTCAAAGAAGCCCATGTCAGGCACCACCCGCGCAACCCACCCGCGCAGCATCACGCGGGTCGCGCAAGGCTCTGCAGGGGTAATTTCGGAAATCCATTTGGAAGGCTATTTGAGGAAGGTTGGTGCCCATCTTTTAAAGACTCTTAGACATCCGATTTTTAGAGATTCTCTCTGGAGTTTTGAAGACTTTTGAAGGCCAAGAACCCTTGAAGAACATCATATTTTTACCTCTTGATTCTTGCTTAATGTTTGGTACAATTTTCTCTAACTTTGTTTCTTTGGGTTTAGCCATGCTTGGCTAAGCTAATCTTGGTTGACTTTTGGTTAATCCTTTGAACTTTTGTTGAATGTTGAAGAATCCATGAACATGTTCTTGAATCTTTATGGGAATGTTTTGTGTTTTAACATCTTATCATTACTTGTATGTTTTAGTTCATGAGTTTAAATGTGTTTGTGGTGATTAGTTGGCTAATTTCTTGATTAAGTAAAGGATCCTCAAATTAGCAAGCAACAAATGATTTTTGTGTTGTTTTTGCTTCACACAATCATAAAAACATTTCCTCCAACATGGTGGTGAAAGCATTTGACCCCTCTTGGATTTGGTGACTTTTTGGTTCTTAATGCTAGTTGACTTTCACTAATTACATGCTATTTGGAATTAGTGACTTTGACTAAGGAAATTGTTATGAGCTTCTCTAGCCATTTCAACAATTAAGAAAAGTCTAGGTAATCTCAAGCTCCTTGGATTACTATAGCCAAATTAAGGATTTAAATCAAAGTATTGCACCATTGGAATCTAATGATATGTTCATCAAAAGTCAAAGTGAGGAAACTTTAAGTCAACCTTCTCTCCCTTATTGATTTTACATCAAACTCTTATTTTTGTTGCATTTGTCTATTTAAATCATAGTTAATTCTAGTTTGTTTCAAGTGTTTCAAAACACCAAACACCCCCCCCCCCCCATTTTATATTTATTGTCATTTTACAAGTATTTTTACAAAGAGATTTTTTTTCATAGAGTTATAAATTGAACCAATCTTTGTGGATTTGATCCCTTTACCACTATACACTATTTTAGTGTGTAATATTTAGGGTTATTATTTGTGTTGGCCTCGACAACCACCAAATTTTTGGCGCCGTTGTCGGGGATTGGTTTTGATTTAATCAGTTTGTTTCTCTATGCCTACATCTCATTGTGCAGGTACTCTAATTTAAAACCCAGAAATTAAAAAAAAGTATGATTTGGAAATGAACACTCCTTGCACTGAAGACCAATTTTCTGAGCTAGCTCAGTTAGTTATGATGATTGAAAGTGACCAAAGTGTGCAGTCCACACCTCTTCTTTGCGATTTTTGTGCCCAAAATGGACATCATTCCGACACGTGTCCATATTTACAAGGAGAATGGGAAGAAGTGCAAGATAAGGGAAGCTACTACCGGTCAAACCAATGGAGTTATGATAAGCCTCAACATGATCAATGGTGGGACAACAACCAAGTTTGGGAAAATAACCATTACCAAAATCCATACCAAACATGGGGAAATAACCAATACCAACCAACTCCACTGTTCCTAGAACCCTATCCTTACCCTCCTCAACAAACTGAAACGCCAAGCATGTCCTTAGAGGACATTGTGAAAAGCATTGCCACTTCTACCCAAATTTTCCAAGAAACAACTCAAGCTAGCCTCAAAATCTTAGAGCAACAAATAACACAAATTGCTCAATCATTGAGTATAGTGGAAGCTCAACACAAATTACCATCTGAAGAGAGCCCATGTCATAACGCATGTTGCATTCCTTTGAAAGATGAGAAAACTTTTGATGGCTCAAGAGTGTTATATGAAGAAGAGGAAGAAGAAGTAGAAGTGGAAGAAGTTGTCAAAGAGTAAGAAGAAATTGAGAATGTTGTCAATGAAACTATAAACGAAGTAATAAGGGTTAACGAAAGAGAGATTGAGCCACCCACTACCAATGAGAAACTAACTCTAGTGGTAGAACAACCACAAGATCCGGAAACGATAAATCTGCCGGACCCTTCAAAGGATACCTATCCCGAGAAAGAAGACGCCCAACCGGTCACCTACTCAACCACCATGTCAAAGAGGGAAGAGTTGGTCACCTTACTAAACAAGTACAAGAAAGAATATGGTTGGATGATTGCTATCATCAAAGGTCTGAGTCTGGTATGGTTCTCCCGTAAAAAGAAAGTCAAATACAAGAAAAGAGTCCCAATGGAGGTGCGGAAATTAAAAAATGTCGACACGGGGAAAATTTACAAGGTTAATGGACATCGATTGAAGCTATTCAATGAATTTTTTGATTCAAATGTCCAAGATGTTGTCCATTTGGACGCCCCAAAGTGTTAAAGTGAAATTTGGAGGCGTCTCGCCAAAGACGTTAAAGAAGGGCATTTTTGGAAAGCATTGTGTTTTCATGTTTTTAATTTGAATAAATGAGTTTGGAAGATATTTTTGGGATTCAAAAGAGTTGTTTTTGAAGAAATCAAGAGTTTCTAGGTGTTTGGGGCCTTCCAAAGCAAGAACGGGTGAAAAACAAAGAAAAATGAAGCAAAAATGAAGATCAGGATCAGGGGGTTGCGCGACCCGCGTGCTGTTGTGCGGGTTGGTTGCGCGGCCAGGTGTGATGAAGCGACATTGGCCCAAGACTTAACTGCAAGGTCTGCGCGACCCGCGTGCTACACTACGCGACCCGCGCACTGTGCTGGGCAATTTGGGCTATTTTTGGCTATTATTTGACCAGGTGTTGACCAAAGGTTTTAATGAGTTGACCTTTTGACTTTTCTTGACCAACATTGACCGAAATTGACCCTTTTTGACCCATAGATTAAAATGTTCAGCTTCCCTTCTTCTTCATTTAATCATCTTGACCTCCCACTCCATTCCTCTCATATAACCTTCCAACACCCACCTCACCGGAAAATTCAAGATTAGCGGAGTTCTATCGGTCATAATTTCAAGAAACCACCGCCACAAACATCTCCTGTCATCCAATCCTCCGATTTAGGTCATTTTTGCCCTTACCTTAAGCATTGAGGACAATGCTTGTTCTTAAGCTTGGGGTGGGGCATTTCATTTTCCTTTTATTTTTTCATGCATTTTTAATTAGGTTGCATAACATATTAGTTTTAAGCTAATTTTCATTCATTTTTTTTAATTCCAAAAAGATTTTATTTTCTTCTTTTTCACCTTTTATATTTTTGCATAACATTTAGCTTAGGGCATTAACATTCAGGCATTTTTGTTATCTGTTTATTCTCATCTCCTTGGATGCCATGGAACAGGTTCATAGTTATTATATCATTATTGGTCCAGGATCTTGTTGCTATCTCACCCATCGAACTGAGACCACTAGCTGCAGTTTGGGATTTCATACTTAGGATCAGATGCTGGTAGCTTAAAGGGGTAAGTGATCATGGCCAGGTAGTTTTCATGAAGAATTATGCATACAATACTAATGACTGTAGGATATACTATAGCAATGGATGTCTTAGCCTTGCGGTCACTACCGCCGAGAGGATCACACTTGATCATGTTTGAACCGTTAGGATGAAGCACTAGTGCTTGTCCCCGAGTAGAATCCATATCCAGTCTTTTTACATCACCATATCTTTTTGCGATTTTCTTAGGATTTTAGAGAAGTCTTTTAGTCCGTATGTGGACAATTTCGTTATTTTTGAATATATATATATATATATAATAAAAATAAAAATAAATGGTGTGCAGACAAATTCCCAGCTGCAGAAATCTGAGAAGGGTGACCGGTTCAATTATTGAACTAAATTTTCTAACATTTTGGTTACCCGGCGTTTGATATTCATTTATTTAGGTATGTTTTATTGTATATAGATCGAGTTGTTTTTCGCAAATTGGTGATGTTAGGGAGACTGTCGAGTCGGATACTACGGGAGGTTTGGGCCAACACCAAGTGAATCGATTCCTACAACGGTGCCCGAGCGATTAAACCTAGTTACACATGAGAGAAACCGGCAAATGTGAGATCAGAGTGACACTTAAAGAAGAGCTCCACCCGAGCCCTTCCAGCTGCTTTCTCCCTACTACAGATATTCTTCATTGTATGCATGTTCCATTGAGGCTGCGACTGCTCATCCCTGCTTATTCACCTAAAGGAGTTGTCCTGGGTGTGGTTTATGGTTCCATTGTCATCGGATGAAAAATTCGTGAGGTAATAGCAAGATCAATTCTGACCATGTTGACTAACGGGGATCAGGTTCTACGGTTCTATCAATTCTTTTTATTTTCTTAGGATAGTTCATCCCGAGTTCATTTTAGTCTTGTCTTACATGAGGACAAGTAAGGTTTAAGCTTGGGGTGATTTGATAGTTAGTTTTGCTTACTTCTTTTTATAGTTTATTTTAGCATATTTCATTCATAATTTAGATAATTTCCATGCATATTTTCCTTTTTGTTATTTTATGACTATTTCGGGTACTTTCGAATCTTGTGAGCATAATTGCAGGTTTTCGAATCTTGCGCCCGAACGGTGAATCCCCAAAATACCCTTACATTATATGTTATGAGTTATGAGATATTATGTTGTGCATGCTAAAGAGGCTATGTATTCCTATTAGGACTAGAGTGGCCTGATTTGTGATGCTTTAGCCTAGGAGATTGTTGTTGCTATGAGATACTTTGAGAGTGAGTAGGTAGCAGTGAGGAGCTCGTGAGAGGTCTACTGAGGGTAGCCACTGCATAGCAAGAGTAGAGTATCTATGACTTGGGATCCTAGGAGGAGGACTTGGGTTGTATATTGATTCGGTGTGGACGATAGTTTTGGGCCCGTACTATTGAAGACACCGGATTGGTGCGCAGTCCAAGTAAGAATCCATGGGGTACCAGAAGTTGAGAGTGATTAATTTGTCGAGTGTGAGTATGCTCGAAAGTGTCCCTAATAGTTCTTATGTTGTATTTCAGAGATTGATCATGGTCAGGACACGGCATACCATCGAGGGCAGTGGGATGAGTGATGAGGAGATCCGTCAGATCATCCATGATGAGCTGGCTGCTGCCATCACAGCCGAGATTCTGGAGATGTTTGGGTCTATTAAGACCACACTGATCGAGACGTTTGACGAGCGTTACGCTGCTTTGACTGATGCTGTTGTTGCTGCAGCCACAGGGTGGTGATTCGTTGCTGTACCGAGAGTTCAGCAACACGAAACCACCAGAGTTTGATGCTACAAAGGATCCGATCGCCGCCATGAGGTGGATCTCAGACATAGAGTGGTGTTTCTATATGTGCTCGTGTCCTGAGCACTTGAGGGTGCGGTTTTCCCTCAACCAGCTTCGCTTGGGGGCGAAGGATTGGTGGAAGTTTGTGACCGCGAGCTATTCGACAATTGAGCTGACTGCAGTGACCTGGGAGAGGTTTATTGCGATGTTTCGTGACGAGTATGTTCCCCAGGTGGAGAGGGAACGTTTAGCCCAGGAGTTTCTGACCCTCAAGCAGGGGATTGAGTCGGTGATAGTGATTACGAGGATGTTTCATGAGCGGACATTGTTTTGCCCGGAACAGGTGTCCACTGAGCAGGCTCGCATGAGCCGATATCTGAGTATTCTGAGGAGGGACATTCGTGAGTTCGTGGCGAAATCGACTTACCAGACGTTTTCCGAGCTCCAGGAAAATGCCCGGAAGAGGGAGATTGAGCTTGAGACGCAGGCGAGGGAGGAAGCCGAGTCTCAGAGGGGTGATCGGCGACCGGCACAGTCGTAGCCAGCCGCCAAGTGGACAAATCCCGCTGATTCGAGGACGAGTAGTTCGAGGGGACGTACTTGTGGGAAGTGCGGCAAGAGCCATGATGGGTCATGCAAGTCTGGGGTATGCTACAAGTGTGGGAATGAAGGGCATTTCGCGAGGGATTGTCCTAAGGGGTTCTCGGTTTGCTTCCATTGCAACCAAACCGGCCATCGGAAGGCCGAGTGCCCCCAGCTTCAGAGGACAGTACAGGGATCCGTACTTGCAGTTCGAGCTACTGAGACCCGCCGGCAAAGGCCAAGGCACCGAAGGTTAGGGGGAGAGCCTTTCAGTTGACAGCGGAAGAGGTTCGCGCAACATCTGATGTCGTGGCAGGTACATATTCTTCATTTATTTATGCTGAGTTTATATTGTGATGATTTTATGTTATGCGTAGGTACTTTTCTTGTGAATTCTGTACCTGCATTAGTGTTGTTTGACTCGGGTGCGAGTCGGTCGTTCATATCTGTGACTTTTAGTCGGCACATTAGTATTCTGAGGGAGGCGTTGAGTCGACCTCTGCAGGTTTCCATAGCCGATGAGTGTGAGGTATGTTCTACCGAGGTGATACGTGGATGCGTATGTTCTACCGAGGTGATACGTGGATGCGTACTGGAGATCTTCGGAGTGGAGTTTCCGATTGACTTGATACCGATTGCCATGAAGGATGTTTGTGTTATAGTGGGCATGGATTGGTTGAGCCGTTTTGGGGCTGTCATAGATTGCGAGCGTCAGTTGGTGATGATCCGAGATCCTAGTGGGGGAGTGCTGACAGTTTATGGCGAGGGGACTCGTGGTGGTTCGGTATTCTGTTCGGATGCCAAAGCAGGGCGGAGTTTGCAGCAGGGCTACAAGGGATTCGTGTCCTATGTGACGTATGTACGAGAGGCTGTTGGGAGGGCAAGTTCAGTGGATGATGTGCCGATAGTGCGTGAGTTCCGGGACGTGTTCCCCGAAGAGTTGTCGGGCGTCCCTCCTAAGAGGCAAGTGGAGTTTCGTATCGATTTGATTCCCGGGGCCGCGCCTATCGCTAAGGCGCCATATCGCCTAGCGCCACCAGAGATGCAGGAGTTATCCTCACAGTTGCAGGAGCTGTTGGGGAAAGGGTTCATCCGTCCCAGTAGCTCTCCCTGGGGAGCGTCGATCCTTTTTTTCAAGAAAAAGGATGGTTCACACCAAATGTGCATTGATTGTCGAGAGTTGAACAAGTTGACGGTCAAGAACCGTTATCCACTACCGAGGATCAATGATCTATTCGATCAATTGCAGTGGGCGTCTTGGTTCTCCAAGACAGACCTGAGGTCGGGATATCACCAGATGAGAGTTCGGGATAAAGATATCCAGAAGACGACGTTTAGGACTCGTTATGGGCATTACGAGTTTGTGGTGATGCCATTCGGGCTCACCAATGCACCTGCGACATTCATGGACCTCATGAACAGGGTGTGTAGGTTGATGTTGGATCGATCGGTAATTGTATTCATCGATGACATCCTGGTGTATTCGAGGACCAGAGAGCAGCACGAGGAGCATTTGAGAGAGCTCCTCGGAGTTCTGAGATCGGAGAGGCTATTCGCTAAATTCTCCATGTGTGATTTTTGGTTACGGGAGGTCCAGTTCTTAGGGCATCTCGTTAACCAGAATGGGATATTGGTTGACCCGGCCAAGATCGAGGCTGTGATGAGTTGGGAGGTGCCGAGGTCACCTGTGGAGATCCGGAGCATCTTAGGGCTGGCAGGTTACTATCGGAGATTTATCAGGGACTTCTCCAAAATTGCGGTGCCACTTACCAAGTTAACCCGGAAGGGTGTTACTTTCTCATGGGGTCCGGAACAACAGACCTCATTTGAAACCCTTTGCCAGAGATTGTGCGAAGCTCCCGTGCTTGCATTACCGGAAGGGATGGAGGATTTCGTGGTGTACTGTGATGCATCGATATCGGGGTTGGGAGCGATGTTGATGCAGAGAGGGCATGCGATCGCGTATGCGTCGAGGCTGGTAAAGCCTCATGAGATAAGATATCCCACTCATGATCTGGAGTTGGGGGCTGTGGTTTTCGCCCTCAAGATCTGGCGTCACTATCTGTATGGGGTTCGGTGTACGATATATACAGACCACAAGAGCTTGAAGTACTTGATGGATCAGCCAAATCTGAATATGCGTCAGAGGAGATGGTTGGATGTGGTAAAGGATTATGATTGCGAGATCCTGTACCACCCGGGCAAGGCTAATGTGGTAGCCGACGCCCTGAGTCGTAGTGCAGAGGGTGCCCCGATGCGAGATATTTGTTTGAGGTTGACGGTGATGACCCCGATTTTGGACACCATCCGAGGGGCTCAGGCTAAGGCTGCGAGATCAGAAAATCAGAAAAGGGAGCGGGTGGTCGGTCAGGTATCGGAATTCGTTACGGATGGTCGGGGACTTATGACTTTTCAGGGTCGGATTTGGGTACCGTTTGTGGGCGGTGCGCGTACTATCTTGATGGAGGAAACGCATCGATCGAAATTCTCGATTCATCCCGGGGCTACTAAGATGTATTTGGACCTAAGGAAAGAGTATTTGTGGCCTTGTATGAAGAGGGATGTTGCATGATTCGTCGAGAGGTGCCTGACTTGTCGTCAGGTTAAGGCCGAGCACCAGCATCCGCACAGCAAATTGCAGCCGCTGGAGATTTCCGAATTGAAGTGGGAACAAATTGCCACGGACTGCGAGGGGAGTTGATGCGATTTGGGTGATCGTGGATAGACTGATGAAGAGCGCTCACTTTCTAGCCATCAGCGAGAGCTCTTCTGCGGAGAAGTTGGCGGAATTATATGTGAGAGAGGTGGTATCGCGGCATGGGGTTCAGATGTCGATTGTTTCAGATCGAGATGTGCGTTTTACTTCCAAGTTTTGGAAGAAGTTTCATGAGGAGTTGGGTACGAGACTGCATTTCAGTACCGTATACCACCCGCAGACGGACGGACAGAGCGAGCAGACGATTCAGACGCTTGAGGATATGCTCCGAGCATGTGTTTTGGATTTTGGAGGGAGCTGGGACACCTATCTACCTTTAGCAAAGTTTTCGTACAACCACATCCATCATTCGACCATTGGTATGCCACCCTTTGAGCTGTTGTATGGGCGGAGGTGTCGCTCCCCCATCTGCTGGGGAGAGGTGGGGCAGCGGGTGATGGGTAGCACGGAGATTGTACTCCAGACGACCGAGCAGATTCAGCAGGTCAGGCAGAAATCATATTGTTTAATATGGAGAGAAAGGATTAAATATGGAGAGAAAGGATGAATTATGGAGAGAAAGGATTAAATATGATTTATTAATATATTATGAGAATAATATATTAAAGGAGAAATCATATTGTTTAATTAATATTAGTCAATAATTAATTGGTAATTAGTTTTGTGACTAAAACAGATTAATTAAACTTAAGGGACTGGAATTGTAATTATAAGATAATTGCAATTTGGGCTATAGATTGCCTTATATTAAGGAGTGGACGAATTCTATGGGAATGCCCATGAGGAAATCATCCAAGGCCTTAAGGAAAGGAATCTATGGGTTGCTTAGGGCTTAAGCATCCAATTTAGGGTTTCCTTGTTAGATAACCCTAATAGCCTAACTATATATACATCTTTTATGACCTAAAAACGTGGCTAAGCATCCTTCTAGGGTTTCACACGTTTTTTGGGCAGCCTCCATCCTCTCTCCTCTTCATCCTCTTGCTCTTGGTGTTTGTGAACCATTAGAGGAGTGACATTTGTGACTCTAAGTTTTCTAAAGTCAATACAAGGAGGAATTGGATTGTTATTGCTACATAACAATCAAGGTAATGTCTTAAACCCATTCTTATGTTAATATGATTACTTGTATGCTAGAATTACGGTTTATAGTCTTGGATAACTTGCATATACAATAGAGAAACCTAGATCCAAGCATTAGGGTTTGTATGAGCACATAGGATGTTCTTATGACCAAAACCCATCAGGAATTTGGTTGACAATGTGCCCGGACGTAATACGGTTGGGTGAAAATGGATCTTCAAGAAGAAGACCGACATGGATGGAAACGTGCACACATACAAGGCGCAATTGGTTGCGAAGGGCTTTACTCAAACTCCTGGAGTTGACTATGATGAGACTTTCTCACCAGTTGCGAAGATAAAATCTATTAGGGTGATGCTAGGTATTGCCGCATTTCATGATTATGAGATTTGGCAAATGGATGTCAAGACCGCTTTCCTTAACGGGAAGTTAGCTGAGGATGTTTACATGGATCAGCCAGAGGGTTTTGTTGATCTGAAGCATCCAAATAGAGTGTGTAAGCTTGAGAAGTCCATTTCTGGACTTAAGCAAGCATCTCGCAGATGGAATCTTTGCTTTGATGAGAAAGTCAAAGAGTTTGGATTTGTACGAAGCGAAGATGAATCATGTGTATATGTCAAAGCCAGTGGGAGCATAGTTAGCTTTCTCGTTTTGTATGTCGATGACATACTGCTCATAGGAAACGACATCCCGACTCTGTAGGAAGTAAAGTCCTGGCTCGGGAAGTGCTTCGCTACGAAGGACCTCGGAGAGGCTTCCTATATCTTGGGAATAAGGATAGGGACATAAAGAAGTAAGAGACTAATAGGACTTAGTCAGAATACTTACTTAGATAAGGTACTAAAACATTTTAGTATGGAAAACTCAATGAAGGGAGAACTACCGATACAAAGTAATACCAAATTGAGTAAGACTCAAAGTCCGAGTACCGAAGCTGAGATAGTTGAGATGAGCCGAGTACCTTACGCTTTCGCAGTTGGCTCGATCATGTATGCTATGACTTGTACTCGACCCGATGTAGCCTTTGCCTTGAGCATGGTCAGTAGATGTCAAGGGAATCCTGGTAGAGCGCATTGGATTGCCGTCAAGAACATCCTTAAGTACCTTCAGAGGACCAATGAATGGTTTCTAGTTCTCGGAGGGAGTGATGACTTAAAGGTGCGAGGATATAGTGACGCCAGTTTCCAGACCGACAGGGACAACTACCGTTCACAATCGGGATGGGTATTTACCATTAATGGAGGAGCGATAACTTGGAAAAGTTCCAAACAAGAAATTGTAGCCGATTCAACGTGCGAATCAAAGTACATTGCAGCAAGCGAAGCGTCAAAAGAGGCAATATGGCTGAAGAACTTCATTGGCTATCTTGGTGTTGTCTCTGCTATAAAGGAGCCCATGGAAATTTTATGTGATAATGAAGGAGCGGTTGCCTTGACCAAGGAACCGAGGGATCATGGTAGATCTCGGCATATCGACAGAATATATCACTTGATTAAGCATCGAGTAGAAGAAGGACACCTTGTAGTTAAGAGGATATCATCAAAAGATAACCCAGCAAATCCGCTTACGAAGGGACTGAGCAGGGTTAATCACTTGCAGCATGCTAGGAGTATTGGGTTGAAGGATGATATTAGTTTAGATTAGATAGTATTAGAAACATGTAATAGATAAATGTAATTGACATTTGATGATTAAATAAAGGAGTATTATGTATAAGTATTGTTACTGTCTTATGTTAATTGTTTAGCTATTGTTTCACTTTTGCATGTTTTGACTTCCAGAATAATTGAGTTTATTAAGAATAATCGAATTATTCAAGCTGTCCACAATCGTTCATATGTTGGAAGTAGGTATGAATGAAGATTGTCGTGAATTGGTGTGTAGATTGTCTAAATGGTATTAGACATAGAAAAGGTTTGCTGCAATGTTCATGAGTGCTTATGAATAAGTTTTGATCATTGGAATAAACCCGCGCTTGCTGGAATCACTTTGAGGTGATCGCAAGACGATAATATCATATGGTCTTATAACCTAGATATATGGTTTATTATTTACTAATTGGTTGTACATTGATAATGTGAAACCGCATCAGTAAATTGATGTCATAAAACGCATTGTTGTGTATAGTCGGTTAGTCGATAAGTAAATGCATATAAGTCGAAATTTATCAGTTACTTTTATTCTAAGATGGTAAAAGCGATATCGCGGCCGCTCGATGATCTGATTTGACTTATGTGTCGGGCCCGGTCAGGACTGAATTGATGTGTTCAATTAAGTTCTATGTCGAATAAATATGAGATCGAGAAAATAGTTGCTGGACGACAAGTATAATAATCGTCTGCATGATATTAAAACAGAGGACTGTACGATCCCTTATCTAAAGGACAGGTTATTGATAAGATCAGAGTTGACAGCGTCTTTGAGAGCTACGATTGCTAATCGGATTGTGTTTGCGTTTATAGTTACTAGACTTATCCAAGTGGGAGATTGTTGGATTAGTGTCTAAGGTTGTAACTATTTTTGGTAAGTACTTGACCCGGTTGTGCATTGTCCTTTTGGGTTGCCTTCACCATAGAAACTTGATAGGGTGATTTAGAGAGAAGAGATATTATTATTAATGTATTACAGGAATAATATGTTAAAAGAATAATAATATTATTTTATTAATATAAGTCATAAATTAATTAGGAATTAATTTGGTGACTTAAAGAGATTAATTGAATAAAGGGGTATAAACTGTCAAATGTATGAAAGTTGTATTTGAGCTGATAACCCTTATGGATATAGGGTTGGACGATTTTACGAATATGGATCACCTAGAAATCGTCCAAGGCCTTATCTAGGAAGGGGTTTGGATTGCTTTGAGGCTAAGTAATCCAATTAGGGTTTAAGGGTGAAACCCTAGGAGCTCACGGTATAAATAGACCCATAGGGTTGAGGAAATCGGCCACTCTTGTGATTGGAGAAACCCTAGAGCCGATTTTCCTCTTCCTCATATCTCTAAAATCATCTTCTTGCTAGTTGGTGTTTGTAAGCCATTAGAGGAGTGACATTTGTAACTTTAAGCTCCTATAAGAAGAAGGTTTCAAGCAAGTAACTCAAGGTATTATTCTAGATCTATTTTCATATGATTTTGATTGTTAGTTTCCATTAGATCTAGCCATGAAAGTCTTGGATATGTTGGATGTTCAATTAGTGAAACTTAGATCCAAGTTATAGGGTTGTATGTGCACATAGGGAAAGTTCTTATCTCAAAAACCCATCAGATATATCCTCCAACATTTTTTGATATAATGGTTCATGTAGCTCTACATTTACCTAAAGAAGCTATTCTTGGAGGGCCTATACATATGAGATGGATATATCCTTTTGAAAGATACATGAAAAAGTTAAAAGCTTATGTAAGAAACAAAGCAAGATCAAAAGGTTCAATAGCAGAAGGTTATGTTGTAGATGAAGTGTTGACATTCTGCTCCATGTATCTTGATGGTATACAAACTAAATTTAATTGTCCTGAAAGAAATGCTGATGTTGGCATTTCGAAGAGTCGGTTTTCTGTGTTTTCATTACAATGTCGTCCGATGTCGAAAAAGAAAATCATTTCTGTTTCTAAAGTGGCCTCGAAAGCATTGCATTGGTTTGTACTATACAATTGCGATGAAGTTAAATGCTATATATCGTAAGTATTTTTATTTTTTATATTTTCTTTTTAGGTATTGTGATAAAATAATTTGAACCCTTTCTCTTACATACATCGAATTTACATCTAAAAAGTCGGGAAGAGATGTAAAAGCGAAATTTTCTTCATGGTTTAGTGATAAGGTAGATATATTTTATAAATATATTATATATAAATCCAAAGTATAATATTATTAGAAGTTATTAATCTTATATCTTTCTAGGTCTATCATCTGGAAAGAAATTCGTCCCCTGAATGTACCAATGAATTAAAGGCATTGGCACATGGTCCGTTGAATGCGTTTTCTTACACTGCTTGCATAGTCCATGGTGTTAGATTTGTAGTAAATGATCGTAAGCTTCGGCGTACTACTCAGAAGAGTGGTGTTTTTACACTTGGAGAAGATGGTACACCATTTTATGGTCAATTGGCGAAGATTATCCAGTTGAACTATTTAAGTGGTTACTCGGTTGTTCTATTTCGTTGCAAATGGTTTAATACATCGGGGAAAAGACGCTCTGTTGAGAAAAATGGTATCATTACTATTGACATCAATCGTGAATGGTATGTCGGTAATGCATGGTACGATGGTGACTAATACATTTTAGCCACACAAGCGAAACAAGTGTTTCATCTTCAAGATCCTTCTCGAAATGGCAATAATTGGAGAGTTGTGGAAGAAGTTCACCATCGAAAACATTGGGACCATCCACGTCTCATTCTTTTTAATGATGTTGATGTGTTACACGACACTCAATCATTTGTTTATAACTTGGTTGTCGACGTGGTTAATGATGGTGAATCAAATGTGGTTGTACATGTGTTTCCCCTATTGTGGATGATCAATCATTTCATTCTAACTTGGTCGCCGACTTAGGCTATTTGCCCATGCGGGCAACTTTATGCGAAGTTGGTGAATCAAGTGATGCTCTTATTGTGGTCGATGAAGGTTTCATTAAATATGATGAGGAAGACAGTGATACATACCCTTCAAAAGACGAAATTATTGATGATAATGATGAAAACAATGATGATCCTGTAGACACATATTATTCCAGTGATGATTATGATTGAATGTATTGTGATGCTTTTGTATCTTTAATGGTTAGTTTTTACAATGTTTTAATTGTTGCTTATAATATTTGTTTAATTTATTTTTATTATTTTTTTCAATCAAAGACATGTCGGAACTTGTTGCACGGGGCCATGGTAGAGATGGTGGGAATGAACCTCCCCGACATCCACAGAAGATCCCGACATCCTGTGAGTCATGTAAGTAACTTCTTATGATAAAATATGTCTTCATATTGAATATAATTTTAACATACTAACTTTTCAATTACATGTGTCAATGTAGCAAATCCAAAGAAAACTTGTATGAATGGACGAAACATAAATTTGAATCGAATGTTTGATAAGAACAAAGGGCCACTACCACTTGAAATTGAACTTACGGGAAAACAATTTAAGTTTGGTGGAGACAATTACCAAGTTTACATACGATGTGTCTCAAATAGTGTTGCAAAATTTGTACCTTTTCCCTATCCAAGTTGGAAAGATGTCCCTGCAAAATTCAAAAACAAAGTTTATCTCGAAGTGCATGTAAGTATACAATATAATGTTTTATTTTTATTTAAATCTTATAATTTTTAGATGTGTAATAATCCTTTCTTTTGTAGAACTATTTTGATATTGAAGCTTTCCGAGACACACCTTTCTGGAATCAAACGATTCAAGGAATCGACAGTGATTGTGCATCGTGTTATAGGCATCAGAAAGGGGAGTTAAAGGAACATTTTGATACAGTGGGAGGCTATAAGGATGTAGAATTCGTAAAGAGAAATCCCCCACGGACACAATCTGAAAAAGAGTTGGGAAAAGTTATCGACAAGCTTTACACAAATGAAAAATGGAAGGGAAAGTCTGTACAAAATAGTGAGGACAAAGGAAAACCACTTTATCCAAGTTCACATGGGAGTGAACCCTATTCCCAAAAACGGTTTAAGGAAGTAAGTTTTTTTAGTATTATTTAAGGATTTATTAAAAGTTATATGAAATCTTAATAATAGTTTTTTTTAGACTCTATATAGAGAAAAGCAACAGGAAAGGTGAATTATATTGAGGTTTGGAAGAAGAGTCACTATAAAAAATGTCGTGGATGGTGCAACATGCGAGCACAACAAGAGTGGGTAAGTAAAAAGTTTATATATTATTATGGTATTAAAAGTGGATTACCTATATTGCTTATATTGCTATTTAAAGTAGATTAAATATATTGAAAGTAGATTGCTATGATAGGTATGTTGAAATTTTAGACTTATTGTTCTTATTAATTATAGTTGGACAGGTTGGTTGACTTCTTATAGTCTTCATACTATCGATTTTTAGTTAAAAAAAACTATTGTATGTTTATTATTTTTTTTGTAGGTTAAAATTGAACATGAGTATAAGAAAATGTTGGACGAGGTTGGTGGTGATGAATCAAAAGTCAAACAGCTAGAATGCTTGGCTCGTGTACTTGGAGCAAGGAGAGGTCATACACGGGATGTTGGTCGAAAAGTGAAAAATGTAGCACCTTATAATATCCCCGACTCCTTCAACAAATAATGTAGACCTCAATGCATTTGCTCTTCAGTTGACTCAACAGTTTAATCAACAAATGCAACAAATGTTAATGTCTCAAAATCCAAACGCCCAGCCTCCATCACCAGTTCAATTCAATATTGATCTCTCACAAGTAAAACTTCCGAACAGATAAGTGATATATAATGATGATGCTCAAAGTGATGATGATCAAAGTACTGATTGACAAATTTCTAGTGGATCAGATTAAATTAGGTAGTATTTGTAATTCTATGAAACTTTTATACATTTCAAATGAATGTTTTGATATATGTATTGAGATTGTATTATATTTTAATGTTTTGAGATTATATTGTATTTTAATATTTTTCAATTAAATTTACCGATTTAGCTATTTTGTAAATTTACTGTTTTAAAATTTTGGGAAATTATAGTGGTTAAAAGGAGCTATATGGGCATACCTATAGAGACGACATGTCGTCTCTACAAATACCTATAGAGACGACATGTTGTTTTATAGGGGAATCTATAAAGACAACATGGCATACCTATAGAGACGACATGCCGTCTTTTCAGATGCATCAACCACTACGAAACACTGTTGCTATAGGGTGGCTGCTGCCCACTATGTATCCATCTATGGAGACGACTCATTGTGTCTATCGTTGCATCTATGGAGACGACAAGTCGTCTCTATAGAGACGACATGTCGTCCCTATAGCTTTATCAAAGGAGACCAGCAAACTTATAGCGACGAATCAGAATAGGGTGACATATCATCACCAAAGGCTAGTAATTGCGACAAGTTTTTTAGTGACGACAATACAGAGCTATTGCGACTGGCCTATAGAGACGAAAGCTATAAGGACGACATATCGCCCCAGAAACCTATAGGGACGACTTTTTGAACCTATAGAGACAACAATTGTCGTCCCTATAGTAGGGGTGAGCATGGTGCGGTTCGGTGCGGTTTTTGATCAAAACCGAACCGAAAACCGCAACTTCGGTTTTTTGAAATTTAGAAACCGCACCGTTCGGTTTTATGCGGTTCGGTTTTTGCGCTTTTTTATTGCGCTTTTTTGCCCTGTTTTGTCTTTTTACTAAAACTCAAGTAAGCGAGTTACTTTGACTCAGATGAGGAGTGTTAATCATTTATTTGAGATAAAACCAATATATACCACTACCTCTTGGTTTGAAATCAAATTATATAACCAGTCATTCAACATGTTTCTAATGCTTCAATATAATAGGAATTTAATTTAATATTTGTTTCAAAAGTACATACGATAATATCAATTAATGTATTCATAAAAATGATACTATATCACTAGTACTGTTCATATTTAAATGTTAAAAAAATATCATAAACATTATTTGTTATTGTAAATACCACTGAATGTATGCTTAAAAATATACAATTATCCTCCGATAAATAAAATAGATATTTACATTTATAGTAATTTTAATTGTCATAGGTTCTTAGTTCTTATAAATATCAATACTCAATATATATATATATATATATATATATATATATATATATATATATATATATATATATATATATATATGCGGTGCGGTTCGGTTTTTTGCGGTTTTTGCGAGACTAGAAACCGCACCGCACCGAGTATTTTCGGTTTTTGCAAAACTAAAAACCGCACCATCGGTTTTCATTTTGGTTTCGGTTTTTCGGTTTCGGTTTATGCGGTTTTTTCGTTTTTTTTGGTTTACGGTTCGGTTTTTGCTCACCCCTACCCTATAGGTCTCGTTTGTTGTAGTGACAATGCTATAGTGTATATGCAATAATGTGTATCATGTAGTTTGGTTATAGTTTGATATGTTGGTATTTTGTAGTTTGGTAATTTTTTGGAAAGTACAATGCTATAATGGAAAAAAAATACAATGTTATAATATATATGCAATATTGTGTATCATGTAGTTTGGTTATAGTTTGATATGTTTGTATTTTGTAGATTGGTAACTTTTTGGAAAGTACAATGCTATAATGTATATATTGTGCATGATGTATGTTTAAGTGTATTTAGAAAGTAGAATGTTATAATGATATATTAGTTATGGCTTGACATGTTGGTATTTTTTTATTTTGGTAATTTTTTAAAAGTACAATGCTATTATGATATGTTGGTAATATATTTCCCTTTCTTTGTAGTTGGAAATGCTGCAAATAATACTAAAGGACCCGGCCTGTTGTGCGGAACTGGAAGACTAGTTTCACTCATTGCCGCCACAAAATGATAACGAATGAAACGATGAGAGTGATGAGGACGAGTAGCTACTTTATTGAGATTTTATGAAATGTTTTGTCTAAGTTAATATTTTGGATATATTGCACTTTGTGTGGATGAGTATTTGGTTTGAATGAATACTTGGACCGTCTATGTATGTTTGTGTATGGACTAACATTTCAACAAAATTAAGTTTTGTAGCAGTTTGTATGTATGTTATAGGAATTTATATATTTTAATGTTAAATTAAAAAAAAAAAACATAAAATGTTTTTAGCCGCAACACCTATGTATTAGCGACAACTCATTAGCGGCGACAGGTAATACTAATGGCGACGAGACATTAGCGGCGATAGATAGTATTTACGGCAACATATGTAGCAATTGCGACGAAGCAACAACGACGATCCTTTAGCGACGGCATGTCGCCGCAAATAGCTTTGGCGGCCACACCTCTTGCCGCTAATGCTCACATTTATTATTTATTGTAGTGAAATGTTAGTTAGTGTTATTATTGAATTCCCGTATTATAAGATGATTTTATGTTTATCGTTGGATATTGTTAAATAAACTTTTGACTAAACTTTAAAGTCATGTACATGGTTAAAAAAGTATAAATCTTCTTCTTTTCCTAAAAAAACAAAGTATACATCTTCTATACTTTTTGAGATTACTCACACACAAAATTTCAGGAGTTTTATATTGTTTATTCAACATTATTTTATAAATCAATATTTTACACCATTTTTTACATAATTGTTAAGTGTGATTGGTTTGACAAAAATAAAAAATAAACAAACGTAATGAGCAAGAATTAATGCATTCAAATTGCAATATTAAGAGAGAGAGTCCCCATCTCACAATGATAGCTAGAGATATTCCTTTCACATGTAATTGAATGCATAATAATAAAATTCTCAACAAATATCTACAAATTTTTTTTAATGCATGTCTACAAATTTTCAGAAATGCCCACCAATATTTCAAAAAGTACATACCGATCCTCAAACTTATGTATTTACCAATATAAACACATTGTTTATATGTATTGTCAAAAATGTTGTTATAAGATTTGCTAAAATAGGAGTTTTAAACATGTACTTATCTTGGATGGTTTGTTGATGTCAAAACATGATTAAGGATGTAATGATTTATTATTTAATTGAATTGTGTTTTGGTCACCTTTAAATTAGACCTTTTAAAATTAACGTTATCAAGAACAATGTACAATGGAGAATTAAGAGTAGTGTAGGAATAAAATATATTTGTTGTTCCAAAAAAAAAAAATTATTATTACATTAAAGACAAACAGCCATATTGTTATTGTTTTTAATTTTACCACTACAACTTCGTAAAAAAAGATTTATAATCTCAATTATGGTCACATAAATAACACTTTTTTTTTGTTTTCAATAAAATTTTGTTACCAAGTAGGAATGTTTTAATTATGGAAAAAAAAAAGCGAGTATCAAGTGGTTTGTGCTCAAATTTTATTAGTTAGAATATGTAAAAATTAGTTGCTAGTGGTGTATGTTGTAATAGCTCATTTTAACCCAAATCATAATATTTAATGGTTTGCAAATATGATTGATACTACATTTTCGTATTCATATATATATATATATATATATATATATATATATATATATATATATATATATATATATATATATATATATATATATATATATATATATATATATATATATACACACACACGGCAGAATGGTTCTTGTCTATTTCTATTTGAATTCACATAAAAAACAATAATCCTCATATAACAAAATAATAGTATTCATTAGACTTCAAAATCGTGTCTTCTATTCTTCTATTCTTCTATCATCATTCCATATTCAAGGGTATTTATGCAAAAGAGTTTCCTTATACAAGATAACTTGGAACCTAAGTAAGAGATAATGACTGATAATAAATAATATTACAATTTAAGTAATATTCAAACAATGATTTAAAACTTGCCTAATATCTTTAAAACTTAAATAATACAATGAAAAATATACCATCAATTATTCACCATCTTGACACGCGATTATAATACATAACCGATTTTACAAATATCCCTCAACCAAATTAATTTGTTTAATACAACAAATTTTTACTAAAAGATTTTATAATATATTTTTAATTGAAAGAGACATAAAAATAATATTTAATCTTGCCAAAATAATGGTATAATAAAATTGAAGAATAAATTAATGTAAACTTATGACTTTGACAATTAGTCTGATTTTTAATTTAAATTCTTTTTGCGACGTAAAGTTAAAGGACGTAATTCGTTAAAAACATTTTAAAGAAGGATCAATTTTGTAAAATTTAAATAAATATAAAAATAGAGTCCTACACACGCAAGGTCTCATCTCCCTATAAATAGAAGAACCCAACTATTCACGTAAATCAGAAGTTTTCTAGTTTTCTTAAAACTCTAACTTTGGGTTTTTCTTTCGGTTCTCAATCTCTTCCCGTCGTTCGTTATGGCGACCTCGTCTTCAAAGAAGATCGTTCTGAAAAGTTCCGACGGTGAGACGTTCGAAGTTGATGAGGCGGTGGCGGTGGAGTCTCAGACGATCAAGCACATGATCGAAGATGACTGCGCTGACAGCTGCATCCCTCTACCCAACGTCACAAGTAATATCCTCTCGAGGGTGATTGAATACTGTAAGAAGCATGTTGAAACACCGAACACCGATGATAAGACAGCCGCGGAAGATCTGAGGTCGTTTGATGCCGAATTCGTGAATGTCGATCAGGGCATTTTGTTTGATCTTATTCTGGTTCGTAATTCTTTTTATTAACGTCAATGTTATTATCTCTTATTGCTGTTTTGTTATGTTTATGCTCGAATTTTATGTAGGTAGTTTCGATGTAGTTTTGGGGATAGTTCTAGGGTTTTGCTTTTGTTTCCGATTTTAATAGCAATTATGCTTTAATATCAATTTTTTGACAGCAATAATTTCAATGTCACACTGTTTCTTACCTTCTTGTTATGTTATCCTTTCAGCTGTTATCATATAAATTCTTTTGTTGAGAGAGATGATATATGAATTAATGTTGTGGTTTATTGTTTAATGATTCCTTTTTATGTTTCAGGCTGCTAACTATCTAAACATCAAGAACTTACTGGATCTGACCTGTCAAGCTGTTGCTGACATGATGAAAGGCAAGACTCCTGAACAAATTCGCGTGCTCTTCAACATCAAGAACGATTTCAGTCCAGAAGAAGAAGCAGAAGTGCGCAGGGAGAATGCATGGGCATTTGAGTAAATCATGTAGGCCGCAACTGTCGATAGCGTAGTAGTATATAAAGTCAGTGACTTGCTTTTTTATTAACTATTTTTGGGTGTCTTTTAGACGTTTTGGTTTTGAAGCTACATAAACTTCAAAGTGTTTTGAATTCATTTTGGTTCAAATGGGAAATCTTGACTCTTTCTTTTTTTTTTTCCCAATTTTTGCGTACTTCTTTTTTGTCATCTGGTTCTGTTTATAACTTATCTTAAGTTTTTCTTTATCAAATTAATGTGTCTTTATAAATTTTCAATGTTCTTCAGTAAGGAACCGTGACCTTATATTTTCTAGGAGGTGTTTATTATTTTATATACGATAAAAAATAATTTTTTATTGAACCAATCCAATCATCTATTAGAAATTGGATAATGCGGAACTGATCTATTCCAAATTGAAATTGAATGATTTTATGCAATGGAATTTCATGTTGGATATCCTTTATAAAAGTATGGATATTAATCATTTTTTATAATTGAAATTGGATAATAATTTGATAATTTAAATTGGTTAGTAATGTGGTTTGGATCGGTTCAAGTTTAATTGGATTTTCATTGTTATATAAAAACCAAACATATCCAATTGGATATTGTAGTTTTAGAACCAAGTCACCAACTAATCCAAATATATTGGATTATCAAGTATACATTGGTTGGTTGGGTGATCGGTTGATATGTATTAATTTGGTTATTTTTTGCTCACCACTCTTGTTAATGGTTGTAATTGTTGTAAAAACATTATTGAAATATTAATATTCAAAATTTTTAATTAATTAAAATAATTTACTTAATTTCAAAGTAATTATTAATTTCTTTGTAAATTTTCATTTCATTTATCTTCATTATCTTATGTTTTTTGTGTCATGATGCTAATCCAAAAAGATCACGATTATTATTAGAAATATTACCAAAACAATTAATGATCTCGAATACTAT
The DNA here is from genome assembly GCF_052625555.1 of Lactuca saligna. Taxonomy (NCBI): domain Eukaryota; kingdom Viridiplantae; phylum Streptophyta; class Magnoliopsida; order Asterales; family Asteraceae; genus Lactuca; species Lactuca saligna. The sequence goes on from NC_136419.1 coordinate 42,416,789, forward strand.
TTTTAATAGTCTTCCGTCTGAACAATCGTTAACTTTTAAGATCAAAATATTTTACTAACAATCAACAGATAATAGTCATCCAATAAAACTGCCAAACTTCGATTATAATCAAAATTCAGTTCTTAAACAAGTGATCAACTTATTACTTTGTTTAAGATATCTCTCTGAACATGAGACATAAATATAGGTTAATATCAATGTTCAACATTCTATTTCCTGGTTAAACGATTTCTGATAATACATCTGACTTCTAAATTGAACACATTAATTTAGTTAGGGCTTGGTCAAACACTTCAGATGTCAGCACCAAATTATCGAGGGTCCATAAATATCGATTTTCCAGTTACGAGAAGAAACAAATAAACTTTGGCTACATAATTTTTGCCTACCCGTCTAATCACAAACGAACATATTTTTTATGACTATCAGTTACAAATAGTGTTGGAGTAAACCAATATACAACAGATTTTGCAAAAAAAAAAAAAAAAAAAAAAAAAGCATCTCAATTTGAAGAATAAAAGATATTGTCATATTAGAATTACTTGTGACTAGATCCACGATGTAATCTCTAAGTGTATGTTGTTCCAATACTTAAAATCTTTATTTTCAAGTACTCATGAGTCTTAGCGCAATCTAATTGTGTCACACCCTCGTACTGGACGGCGGAAACGTCTGAGGGCTCGTGTGACTATCAATTGAATTATCATCATAATGAATATACATGAATCATAACACAATCATTGCCAAACATTGCATATTACAACCAACATTGTTCACATCAAGTGCATTGTCTAATATTACATATTCAAAACGTAAATTGTACGAGAGTTGTCATTTCTCAAAATAAGATTCCCAAAAATACACTTGAAGGTTCTTCGATATAATGGTTATTTGAGAATACAAGTTATTTTGAAAACGGTCAACATATATAATGTTGGTGAGTTCATAAGCAAGTTTGATTAAAACTTTGTAATGATGGTGTAACCCAGAAAATCCGATATTTTCTGTAAAAGTTTGTTTACGATATGATGTGATGATCTAATATGTGTGTATATGTGATTTTACAACATATGTAAATGAATGAATCCCAAAACTTTTCCTTGTTTTGCATTTGATGTATGTAAAAGAAAGAGAATGATGATATTTTCCGGAAAATCCGATATTTCCCGATCTATAATAGTATTGTAACAATTGTATTATCGTATGAAATTTTTTGTATCACCACAATATATGAATTTGATTTCCCCTGAAAAGTATAGATGGTAATGGATCTCTATGTGAGTCGTTATAACCATGCATGATAAATGACTAATTTTTCTGCCCTGGCATTTTTCCAAACGTCGGTTTTCATCAAGATTTTGTCACCCTAGACTGACTGAGTCTAACTGTAGCGAACAGCTCAGGTGTGGGGGAGTCACCCCCATATAGATCTATACAAAAACTCTCGCTCTCCCTCCTGGAGACTCTGATTATAACTACAGGCTACAACCAAACACTCAATGGTGTCGACCGATAATTCTCACTAGACCCCAATGATTCCCTCATGAATATGTTTAATGTTAACGTAGTTTGATTTACTAACACTTGATGATACTTGAATGTGAAAGACGCAGCCCAACAAACATGAATAAGGACAATTGCGGCTCATTAAACACGTCAATTATTTTAAGGCTTGATGGCATGCAAACGGGCACGCTGAATGTGACATCCCCAAAATCACGGCCAGAAAAGACCGGTTTTGTTTATACTTTATTTCAAAATCAGAGTTATCTTTTAATAAAAGGGTTGCGGAATTTGTCCCAAAACAATAATATGATAAAGATTTATCAAAAGCATTTCCATAGAAATGTATTTCATTAAAAGACTCGGGATGTCATGTTCGTACAGATCAAAAGTATAAACAGTACAATATAAGCCTTACTACATTATTTTATATCTACAGGCCCATATCCGTAATCCCTCGTCCAAAACATCACACCTATGCTCATGCGCCACTACCTGTAATGCATAAAACTGAGTGGGTCAGGCTTGGGAGCTTGGTGAGCACATAGGGTTTTCAACCCACAATAAATAAGTTTATTAATTTCATCAATCAACAGTAACCCGATTACCCGTTCCCGTTATCCTCACTTTACGTCCCTAAACACCTATCATAAGGGACCTAGCCTGAGGATCATCATCGGGACGAACACTACTGCTAAGGGGATTCCTCAGCAATAAATGTCCTAATAGGCAACCATGTGGGGGATGGAGTACACCGGTGAACACATCGTTCACAACACCTACAGGTTGCGAGCCTGCTAGTGTTCCACTGGACTGTCTAGAAGAGTCCGTGGTCGTCATCTATACTCCGCTAGATGACTGGATCAACAACAACAACATCGAGGCCTCTCATCATTTTATCACACATCACCTATTACATCTACCCATGTTTTACCCCAACATTTTCGTAGATATAAAATACATATACAGTTTAAATCATTGAAAACATGTATAACAACGTTCATCTAACGTAGATAGCAAGTATTCAGATAATATGCACACATAGCACGTAATTTATATAAAATACTTCATATCTATGTGTAAGCTGAAAGTAACTATGCACTCACCGGAAAAGGTGGTGATTCCGAACTCAGACAGCGCTTCGCTTCTTAAAAAGAATTTTTTCTTCGACGAAACCTAGTATTATTACCACTAGAGTTTAGTTTATTATTCGTCGAGACTAATTAATAGTCTAGCTATTATTATTATTATTATATAAGCGTCAAAAAAATACTTATATAACCCATAATAATAGCCCAAGTATTTATTATAAGTTCCTAATAACGTTACTATAATTAAATAAAAGTTATATTAAAAATAGCGTAGGCGTAGCTCACTTACAGCGGGTTTTATAGAAAACCGGGCTTTGCTTGGAGCAGCGTTCCCGAGCCAAAAAGCTCTTCTTCTCAGAGCCTTCGAGCACTTCGGGGCTTCCGCCTCGTGCTAGGGAGGTTCCCTAGGCTTTTCGGGGGATTTTGGGGCTAGAGAGAGGTTCTAGAGAGAGAGAGAGAGAGAGAGTAAAGAGAAGAAAGAATGGGAAAGGTGTGAAGAAAATGAGGGTGGGAGAAGTGGTATTTATAGGGTGAAATGTGGCTGAACTTGGTGCCACATGTCACCATTTGGTGGCAAGCCTTGGGGAGAAAGCAATGGCCAAGATTGTGCCACATCACCCATTTTCGCACAGCACACTTCCGACTTCTAAAATCCGTAACTTTCACATACGACCTCCGTTTTTGACGTTCTTTATATCCACGCGTAGGTAATAATAAGATCTATAACTTTCATTTTGACACCGTCAGCTAATTCTTGACCGATCTTAAATTTAACAGTACAAGGAGATTATACTGTTAAACGTCTGCGTAAAATTAATAACTTCTACATACGGACTCTGTTTTTGTCTGTCTTTTTACCGTTGATTTCCTATTAATGAGATCTTCAACTCTCATTTACGTTGCGTAAGCCAAAAACCGCTCGAACTAAAATTCGAGTTTCAGGCCGTGCACTGCTAAGCCGAATCTTAGAAAAATCATAACTTCTTCATACGAAGTCAGATTTGGGCGTTCTTTTTATCGATGTTCTTAGTTTAACATATTCTACGACTTTTGTTTAGATTGCTAAGGCTAAAAAGTCTTCTATCGTAAATTCACTATTTACGTCTCCCGGTGTCGTGCCGGTTTTGCCGTAAAACTTCGGCGGGCCATAACTTCTTCGTTATAGCTCGGATTTCAGCATTCTTTATATGTACAGAAACCTTGAGACATATTCTACAACTTTATGTAGAGATATCGGGATTATCTCACACTTTAATTTTGACGCTCATTTTTATTCTTTATTAATTATACATTTATAATTAAATAATAAACACATAAACACACATAATTCACATAATACTCAAATATTTCATATTTATTACTTCAAAAAGAGTTACAATAGTTGACCTAGACTATTACATTGACAAAAATGTTTAGCCCTGAAAACCCGGACGTTACACTGAAGCCCATTAAGCATACAATGATTCTCTCTAGGCAAAAAAAAATCACATGTAAATATGTCATTAAGGCCTATTAACATGTAAAAATTAATTTAGGCCCATTGAGCATGTCATTGGGTCACTAAAGCCCAATATACATGAATTAATTATATTGGGCCCGATAAACCTGCAAATGGATCTCGAAGGCCTAATAAGCATGTATTAAAAGTATCAGGCCCAATATTGATACCATTGTTCTATTTTTGTATATTTGATGTGGTATAATGTTTTTATATGAAACATTTACTTATGATATTAAGATACTCAATGTTTGATTTATAATGATATTATTGGTTTATAAGTTATACCATTTTTAAATCCTTATAATAACTTATATTTTTGGTCCAGTGTTTTAATAATTGACATGTTTGACTAAAAATATTTATTTGATCATCTCAACCCTTGATTTGTAAGAATTTACATTTCAGCCCTTATTTGTAAAAAATTTCACTTTTGGCCCAAATCCAGTGAATTTTACATTTTTGGCCCAAAATCCAAAAACTTTGCATTTTTAGTCCCAATTTAGAAACAAATGTTATTTTCACCCCTAAACTTGGTTTATTTACATTTATGGCTCAAACTTTGATCAAATGACATTTTTAACCACAAAACTCCTTATTTTTTGCAAATTTGGGCCCAAAACTGTGAGGCCCAATATTATGTCCATTAGGCTAAAATTTACACTTTTGGACCTTTGAAAAGCATGTTTACCATAAAAATCCATTTTTATACAAATATGACCTGTTTGATCCTTATAAAAAACGAAAATGTCACTTTTTGCCCTTATCTTTGTTTTCTTGACAAATATGACCCTTAACAAGATTTTTGCCTTAAATTTTCATATCTTAAACATGTAAATACCTCTAACTTGATAATATGATGTATAAAGTGTCTTAATGCATGGATTATCACTCATTGTTGCTTAACATATTGAGATGTGTTTAAATCTAACACATTTTTACAAGATAAACCAAGAAATCACACATATTAAGCATATAACACATAGATCTACACATTTTACTTGTATCTCCCCCAAAAATCATGTAAAAACCAAAAACAAGGGGTATGAACTCACCTGGGGTTTGTTGTTTCAGTTTTAAAGAAGAATAGAAGAAGATTTGTGATCCTAGCAAGCTTTCTTGAGTGGATTTCGAACTTAAGAAGTTCTAGGAAGCAAAATCACAAAATAGATGTTGATAAGGAGTGATTTAGCTAAAGAATGAAGTAATCCAACTTAAGTGTACAAGATCTTACCAAGGATTGATGATTTTTGTTAGTAATCCTTCTTGAAATGCTTAGAGGATCTCAAAAATTTGAAAGGAAAGGAAGGAGTGTTCTTGTGGGTGTTTGAGAGATTATTCGAGAGAAGTTTGCAAGTGAAGTGTGTGTGTCTATGCTCTTCTCGGCCGAGAGATAAAGAGAGAGAGGATGAGAGGAGCTTGCATGGAAACATGAGAAGTTCCTAGTTGTATGTTGAATATAATGCATTGTTATCCTTAAAACAACAATGATGTGTCAAGGCTTGGATAATTAGCAATTTCTCTTTTTTTTTACATATGGGCCGAGAATTGAATTAAGAGGGAGAAGATGAATTATTTTGGCCAATCTTGATCTTTACTCGAAATCATGAGGCCCATAAAGAAAGTTTTCGGCCTATTAGGCCTTTAGGATGGTTCACGACCCAAATAGCATAAAAGAATGTGTTTTATGGTCCATTAGGGTTAATTGGAGTTATTATGGCCCAATAAGGCCCATTAAGGGTAAACTAATCCATTTTAGGCCCATTATGGCCCAAAATGTTAAGTTTGAGAGTGGGTCCAATTAGAGCCCATTTAAGGGTCCTAAGCCCAAAATAGTCAAATTGGAAGATGATTGGTCCTTTAGGCCCAATAAGGAGATCATAGTATGTCATGGACTTAAACCGGGATTCTTATGGTTTCCAAATCCTAAGTTAACTATTTGAAATGTTTTGTATTGGATTTTGATGGAACATCATACACATTTTCAAGTCATGGTTACAATTGTTGCCATTGATAATGTTTACAAAAGTATAGAATTTCCTAGCAAATTTACTAGTTGTGACAAATTGCAATGCCCATATAAACTTGGTCAATCAACTAATACCCATGACAATCTTAATTCACTCACTCACTTCCTATAGTGTGATTAACTATGGAAATTTGAACATAATTAAATATTTGGAAGTCGGTTCAAAACATGTAAAATTGAAAAACAATATTTGAATTAACACAACTTTGAAAACAAAGAAAAGCTTTTCATTAAGACATTTTGAAATAAACATCAAAATGGTTACAATTCATATTGTTATATGTTTCATAATAATTCAAACTAAACAACTAAAATATTATATCAGTTCACTATCTAGTCTCATGCAACGGTCTTTCATGGCCATCATGTTTCTCTCTTGATAGTGGTTTTATGAACAGATCAACATGATTCTCCTCAAATGATACTTGATTCAGGATGATGTATTCTTCTTCTACTATATCAAACGTAATGGTACTTTCTCAGCATGTGTCTACAATTACCATGGTCTTTTTGTTCTTTAGTCAAAGTGACGACACCCTCTCTATCACAAAAGATTTACAAAGGCTCTTTAATTCTTGATACAACTCCAAGATCATGGGATGCCGATCTTCATCCATGTAGCCTTCTTAGCAGCTTCACTAGCCATAATGTACCCGGACTCGCATGTCGAGTCTGCTATAGTATTCTGTTTAGAACTTTTCCACGTAACAACTCCTCTATTTAACAAGAACACCCAAACTTATTGTGTCTAGGTATATGTTGTGATATGTGATTGGGACTTAGCATCGTCACTTGATGATTCCTGCTAGGTAGCGTATTTTAATCATAACACTGAAGAGATAGTGTCAGTCAACGTTCAGGAGGGGGTCCCATGATGAATTTCTGACGGTCTAGCTAGTATGTGTATGAGAATAAAGCGATTACGGTTTTGGAGAGTAAGGAGGCGATCCTTTCTACTGGAGAAGAATGGTTCCTTTTATACCTATTGTTCTCTACACATGATCCCAACAGTATATACTTTGTCCCGTCTTGGCCGATAGGATGCAGAGGAGTCTTATCGGTGGTTTGCGCACCACTAGTGGTCATATACTTTTGGTACAAAATAAATAGAGGGCAACATCATAGGCACTACACTTGTCGCTCTGGGAAACGGCTAGCTGTGTTTTGGCTTGTTATAGACCGAAGATTGTCGTCATGAATTGCACCTGGGGGCGAGGGTGCCAAGTATCAGGGTCCTGTCGCAAGGGTGAGGGATCGGGTCTGGCGCTAGGACAGATCGCGGCCGTAAGTTAGGTTGTCGTAAAGATAGTCGTTTTGTTATCTTTAACGTATACCTGGTGGGATACGTAAAAATATACCTTCATATATGGGCTAGTGTTTCATTCAAAGTTTAATTTACATAACATTCACTATTTAAATTTTACATATTTTATTCAATCTTAGAGAAAAAAAGTTATTGTATAATGCTTCTTTCATCTCATATTTCAACTTAGAGGAAATAAGATCTATGTATAATGCTTCTTTCATCTCATATTTTAGAAGCAAACATAAAATTTATAAAAAAAATTACCATCTTAATATACTCAATTCACAATTTAATACACAAATTCACAGTTTATAAAATACATTTAAAGGTTAAAACTTACATCCGATGATGTTTGGAGCCTTGGAGGTTGTTGTATTAGATAACAGTTTACACACACATTACAATTCACAACTTAAAAAACCTAAACTCATATTATTTGAGAAAACATCAATATAATAAAAGCACATGCTAAATTCACATTAAAAGTTATAAAAATTCATACATTTACTGCTTAAAAATTATAAAAAATTCATTTGATCACAACAAAAAGTTATAAAAAAATCATGCATTCACAACTTAACACTTTTTCTAATTGAAATAGTTATATATATATATATATATGTATATATATATATATATATATATATATATATATATAAATATCCATGTATTAATAACTTAATAAATAAATAAAACACTTATCCACAGCTTAAAAACTAGTCCATGCATTTATTCATAGCTTAATAAACTACTTTAGAAACTTATTCACATAATTCAAAGCTTAAAAACATACCTTGTTTTCAGTGAGACATTTCATCAAACACCTTCAATTCATCTTATGTCCAAATCAGAAATTGTTCCCTTGCTTCAAATCCATGAGCACCGGTGGTAGGCAGAAACAATTGTGGTGCAATGTAATGACCCAAAAATCATACAAATTTAAAATTTCCAAAAACAACCCATTTCATCTATAAAGTGTTTATAAAACCATTGTTTCAAAAGTATTATTCAAAACAAGAGTATCCCAAGATCTAATGTCATAAAAACAGGAATATGCACACGATCATGCCTTCGCTTTCCCATGATCCTCTGAAGTGCCTCTAACAATAAACTAAAAGTATATGCTAAAGCTTAGTGAGTTTCCACAAAGTACCATCACACAACAAAAAAACAATAGCATGCAAATATGAGCCTTCAGCCTGACTGGACTGCCTCATAGGTCTTACAACATATTTGGACCGCTCTCCGAACCTTTGGCATGAATGGACCACCTCGTAGGGCCTACAACCGATCCGGACCGGTCTCCAGGTGTTCGGCCTGACTGCATCGCCTCGTAGGGCGTACAACCTATCTGGATCTCCCCGAGTGTCTTAGCCCTCAACACAAAGCAGGACCGCCTTAACCCAACCATAGTAAGTTGACATATGTAACAAATAAATATAAACACATAACCAACAAATACATATAATCATACAGATCTACTAATCGCCCATATACTAGCATTGTACTATCCTATAACCAGGATACATAATCTAGTGGGCCAGCATTAGTGCCTTCGACCCACGGTAAAGTGGGGAAAACTCACCCCTCATTCTGACGAGTAGCAGAAAAGTACACAACATCGCGTACAACTCCAACACCAACTCTAATGATCACCTAAACAAAATTGGTGACCTTAAAGTTAATTAATAATCCCAAAAGACCTGAAATACCCAAACTACCATTAGGTCAACCTTGGTCAAAAGGTTAAAGTCAACAAACTAGCCGAGTCAACTAGCTGAGTCAACCCAACTTAGTCAACCCAGCTGATTACGCTGGGTGTACTCAGATATACGTGGGGCGTACTCTGATTAACCAAGAAGTTGAGGGTTTGACCGTGTACGTGCAGCGTGCCATTTGGTACACCCAACGTATGCACCTGGTAACCACAACTTCTTATTAAGGACTTAATACATCAAATCCTTACGTCCAAATCCAGATCAAAGCCCAAAATGACATTATAAGTCATAAAGTTTCCAACTTTATGAATTTGCATGGCTAGAAGTGCTTAATACCAACAAACCCCAACTTCTTAATCCATTAGGACATCCTAACAAATGCATGGGGAAGGACTAAGATCCAAGATTACATTTTTATGGTTCCTAATACACTACAACAAAATGAATCTAGTGCAACCTCGCTAAAAGGTTGCATTAGGCCTTGAAAAGGTTGCATAATGCCTAAAGCAACCTTTTACCAAAGGTTGCATTAGGTAGAGTTGCATTAGAATTTTAGCAACTTTTTTCCTAGAAAATGCAACCTTTTATGAAATAGTTGCAAATCTTGTTGAGATGCAACCTTCTTTAATGCAACATTTGTTATGCAAAAGCAACTTTTTTATGCTCATATGCAACTTTATTTACACTTGGCTGCAACCTTTTTAACAGTTTTAGTTGTGAACATGCAACTTTTATTACAATCAATTACAGCCTTTATTATGTTTCTAGTAAAGAACTGCAACCTTTCTCTATGGTATATGCAACCTTTGTTATGTCTATAATTGTAACAAATGCAACCTTGTTTAAAGTCAAATGCAACTTTATTTTTGTGACTTCTCTAACACTAATGTGACATCTTTTTTTCTTGTCATGCAGATGCTACACATGTTTTACTACATTGCTATGAATATTCATTACTTTTAAAATCACATCATAACAATAATAACATAAATATCATATATAATTTTATGGTCTCCTTTGACATATCTATATTTAAAATAACAATCATAAATCAAAGTCAACACAAGGTTGTCAACTATAATCACAAAAAAGTATTAAAAGCGTCATAGACATGTACTAAACATAGATGATAAATCATCTTAGCAACTATCACCTTTCTAGAGGTTGTTTAACAAACTTCTGCATCATGGCTTCAAAGTTTTCTCGTTAGTTTTTAATATCTAATCGCATAGCTTTTAATTCGGCCTGTACTTTTTTCCATGGTCCTCTTGAATCTGTTTTTTTGCATTTCAACCAACTGATTTCTTTCAACTTCATTTGTTTTGAATGACTCCATAAGTCCCGTTGGAATCATGTATGATGTATCATCACCGCCTACTTTTGATTCGGCCACACAAAAAGCCAACACCACTTCTCGTACACCAGGGTGCACGTGAAGTATTATGCACACCAAGTATTAGACTTATAAGGTTCTACCCATAGCACCATTATACCTCGCAAAAGCAATTAAAAATTAATATAGGCATATTATTTATACAACCTTAACGAGCAATAAAGTATGTAATGAGATTCATCATACTGCCAACCTATTATAGCATGTGACTACCAATTCTTTAAACATCATATCATGCAATTACAACGTATACATAAAATGCATAACACCATAACAGGGTATAGCCATACACAAGATGCAAACAACATATTTATGAACAATTATCGAAAACATTAGCAAATCTAGTATAATCATAATTTGCATCAACAATCCACTTATGGGGTGTAGTTTCTGGTTATACGCTAAAGCTAAAAAAAATTATCAACTCACCTTTTTCCTTGATGCAATTCTCTTCTTCTTCAAATCTTGTACTTACTAGAAGTTGTCAAGGCCTCACCACCTAACCACACATACCTATCAATTATAAAAACAAGCCAAGTTTAAATAACACAATTCAAATACTTAATTACTTATATATATATATATATATATATATATATATATATATATATATATATATATATATAACAAAGCCTGCAACTCCAAAACAGGTTGATATCAGAGTTCTTGGAAAACAAATCAACAATTCCATCTTGCACATTTAGTATTGACACAAAAATATTGTAAATACTATGCTTTTACCCACTCATCAATCAAACACTCATATCTTCTACAATTTAAGAGCTCAATAGGCTACACATTAAGACATATGGAATGAAATTTCACCAAGACCAAAGTGTTTTAATAGAGATGGTGAGTCATTAATTTTGTGACTAATTAAGAGGTTCAAGAATGGATTAATCTAGACAAAAACAAAGTGAATCAAAATTACATAAATTCATAGTATATGTATACCCTTCAACAATCATTCATCATCCGAATTTCTCCTCCAACCTTCAACAATCATCTAAATTTCTTCAATTAAACCATCATCCAGTGTTAATCAATCATCAATCTTCGTCAATAACATGTTTATCAATACGATTCAACAATTAACAACAAAAATTCGTTTTTGGTTCTTTTAATCCAACCTTCAATTGTGCTTGAATACGATCAGATTTTCAGCATCTACGATTAATTATAGTCTCAACGTTATTAGATCAACATCATCGATAATCAACAAAAAATCCACTTCATATCATTCATTCAACATCGATTATCAAATAAAAGTTCAAAATTGAGGTTAGAAAAAAGATCAAATCATTTTTTTTTAATTTCATATAATTCTCTATCAATTTACTATTTTGTAAGATTTAAATAGTCAAAATATCATGTTTTTAACATTTTAAAAAAAGTTAAATTGTATGCACTCCAACTGTTTGATGAAATGCATAAACTAAATTATCACGTTATATTCATATATGAATATGTTTTCTCACCTGAATCACTATATGATTATTAAAACAAAAAAACAAATATGCAAGTCTGTCTGTTATTCATATGTGAATAACATATAAAAATTATATATATTTGTGAAAATACCTTGTAATATTCATATGTGAATATACTGTGTAATATTCATAAATGAATATATAATCTAATATTCACAAATAAATATACTATGTAATATTCACTTGTGATATACCATGTAATACTATGTAATATTCAGATTTGAAAATATTATCTAATATTCATAAGTGAATATATCATCTAACATTCACAAGTGAATATACTATGTAATATTCATAAGTGAATGCATCATCTAATATTTAAACATAAATATACTATGTTTATTATATCCTATATTCATACATGAATGATACTTCAATTGTAAAAAAAAATAATAATAAATAAAAAATAATCATAGTTTTTATTCATAACTGAATAACGAATGTACTGTAGTAAAAACTTGATTTATTTTTATTCACTTATTAATAACGATAGCTGAAAATAAAAAATATATATATAATTTTTTTATTTTATCGTAAAACTATATCAATATAGATGTCTATTGTAGAGAATAAAAAATCATGAATTTTAGTATATTTAAAACCATTTTTCGATAAAAATAGCTTTTTAAAAATTAAAAAAAAAACGAAAAAACTATGTTTTTGTATATATTAATGTAGTAATTACCATAGTTTAAGGAAACATGTTTTGTTGGAAAACAAATGTCTATTCCTTCCCATTTTTGCAGGTACGACGGAGGTTTTTGTGACAAAAATAAATAAGAAGTTAAGAATGATTCCCTCATTCTTAACCTTTTTTTTCTCAATTGAACCATTCTCTTTCTCTCTCTCTCTCTCTATATATATATATATATATATATATATATATATATATATATATATATATATATATATATATATATATATATATATATATATAATTGAATGCATAATTAATTGCACAATAACAAAATTCTCAACTGATATCTACACATTTTAAATGCATATCTACAAATTTTCAGAAATGCCCACCAATGTTTCAAAAAGTACAAACCGATCCTTAAACTTATGTATTTACTAATATAAACACATTGTTTATATGTATCGTATAAAACGTTGTATATCAAGTATGCTAAAATATGAGTTTTAAACATGCACTTATCTTGGATGGTTCGTTGATTTTAAAACATGATTAAGGATGTTATGATTTATTACTTAATTGAATTGAGTTTTGGTCACCTTTAAATTAGAGCTCTTAAAATTAACTTTATCAATTATTACATTATAAACAAACAACCATAATGTAATTGTTTTTAATTTTACCATTATAATTTTATAATAAAAATGACTTATAATCTTAATTCTGGTCACAAAAATAAGACTTTTTTTTTTTAGTTTCAATAAAAGTTATGTTATCAAGTAGAGAATATTTTAATTATGGAAAAAGAAAAAATTAGTATCAAATTTGATTAATTAGGATATGTAAAAATTAGTTGGTTGTGGTATATGTTGTATTAGCTCGATTTAACCCAAATCACAATATTTACTAATAATGGGTTTGCAAATATGATTTATCAGTGGCTGATCCATGAATTGTGTTTGTTGGGGCACTAATGATGAGGCATATGATCGGGTGGGTAAAATTTGTCTACATATATTCGGTTCTAAGTAGCGGATCTAAATTTATGAAAATAACAATGTAAAATTCCAAAATAATTTCAAAAATCACATTCACCCACTAATCACTATATGTTTGTGGCATGGTATATAGACATGAGCAATTCCATATATATATATATATATATATATGAACTTATGACTTTGACAATGAGTCTGATTTTTAATTTAAATTCTTTTTGGGACGTAAAGTTAAAGGACTTAATTCGATAAAAACATTTTAGAGAAGGATCATTTTTGTAAAATTTAAATAAAAATAAAAATAGAGTCCTACACACGCAAAGTCTCATCTCCCTATAAATAGAGGAAGCCAACTATTCACGTAAATCAAAAGGTTTCTAGTTTTCTTAAAACTCTAAGTTAGGGTTTTTATTTGGGTTCTCACTCTCTTCCCGTCGTTCTAAGTTATGGCTTCGTCGTCTTCAAAGAAGATCGTTCTGAAAAGTTCCGACGGTGAGACGTTCGAAGTTGATGAGGCGGTGGCGGTGGAGTCTCAGACGATCAAGCACATGATCGAAGATAACTGCGCTGGCAGCAGTATCCCTGTACCCAACGTCACAAGTAAGATCCTCTCGAAGGTGATTGAATACTGTAAGAAGCACGTCGATACACCGAAAACCGACGATAAGACAACCGAGGATGATCTTAAGTCGTTTGATACCGAATTCGTGAATGTCGATCAGGGCACTTTGTTTGATCTTATTCTGGTTCGTAATTCTTTTTATTAACGTCAATGTTATTATCTCTTATTGCTGTTTTGTTATGTTTATGCTCGAATTTTATGTAGGTAGTTTCGATGTAGTTTTGGGGATAGTTCTAGGGTTTTGATTTGTTTCTGATTTTAATAGCATTTATAGTTCTAGAGATAGATGTATAAAATTATGAGTGTTGTGGTTTGCTGTTTAATGATTTTTGTTAATGTTTCAGGCTGCCAACTATTTAAACATCAAGCGCTTACTGGATCTGACCTGTCAAACTGTTGCTGACATGATGAAAGGCAAGACTCCTGAAGAAATACGCAAGATCTTCCATATCAAGAACGATTACACTCCAGAAGAAGAAGAAGAAGTCCGCAGGGAGAATGCCTGGGCATTTGAGTAAATCATGTAGATCTCAACTGTCGATAGCGTAGTGGTATATAAAGCTGGGTGTCTTTGTTTTTTTTTTTTTTATTAAAAAGGTTATGAACACCTTTTAATTTGCTTCTTTACTTTTTTGTTGGGGGGTCTGAATTTTGTCTTTAGATGTTTTGGTTTGGAAGCTACAAAAACTAGAAGTGTCTTGATATCGTTTTGGTTCTAATGGCAACCCTTAACCTTTTCTTTTACCAATGTTGAATATTTCTTTTTGTCACCTGGTTATGTGATCAAAGTTTTGGTGGTTGTTCTTGTTAATGACTTTGTTAAACATCTAAGGTTCTTTTTGTTCATCAACTTAAAGTATCTTGCTGATGTTGTCAAGTAAGGAACCTTTTCATATGCAATAATTTAGTATATTGCTAATAGTTGCATTTGGTGTAAAAACATTAATATTTTAATTTGGACAAAAAGAGACAACTATCAAAACCCCATTGATGCCATCAAAAGGGTGTGTTGGATTTTGCTTAACTACAAAAGTGTGCTTATTGAACGGTGGTGATAAAATTATTTCTTAAAAAAATGATTTTAATAAAACACTGGTACACAAGTCACTGAATAGTGCCAGTTGTTTTTATTTTTTGATACCGTCCTTTCTAAAAATCGTGTTATTAAATACCAACAATATCAAAAAAATAAAAGAATTGCACCATAAAATAGTTTTGTTATTGCGGTTTCCAAAAATCAAAAATCGGACCATTAAAACATTTCGCATTCACACCAAAAAATTATACAGATTCCGCCCTAAAAAACAATTACAACCGCATCAAAAATAATTCGCACTGAAAAACATTGAACCACACCAAAAAACAATTCGAACTAAAAAAATATTGAATCGCACTATTAATCTTTTCTCTAAAAATTTTATTCGAATTTTTCATTTGGTGCTAGATCCCTCCAAAATTCTTTCCAAAATTTCATTCAATCTTCCCTCTTTTATATACCCTTGGAGATACATTCTCAAAATTAGAGATTTGTCGATTCCATGCTTGAAAACGCATGAAAGGTATGTCCATTATTTATCTTCTTTTGATTAATGGTATTTGTGGTTCCATTTTTCTCTTATTAATTGTAGATGGATGTCGTATTTTTAAGTTTAAACAATGTTTTCTTGTTTTGAATCTCTATTGATGCATTTCTTCTGTGATATATCTACAAAAAATGATCCACAGACTTATGATGTTTGCTTCCGTGACTTTCAAACAATGGGTATGAAGCTAGTTTTTGCAGATTGACTTTTAAGATGTTGAAAAGAAATTGAAAACAACATCGATGAAAAGTTATTTCCCAAGACAAGATTTTTAATTGGTAGAGAAAAAGAAATTAAACCACCATTTTTGGAGAAAATGAAATTACAAATGAATCTTTGATTGAAAAACACTCACCGAACATACCAAAATACAAGAAAATGAAGCTTCATAAGTAATGTGGTGTACATCAATGGTGAACCTGTTAATCGGTGCGGTTTAGCTAGCTATTTTTTGAGGCCGTTTTGACAATTTTTTGGTGCGATTCTGACTATTTTTTTAGGTGGTATTAGCTATTTTTTGAGGCGGTTTTAACTACTTTTTTATGCGATTTTGGCTATTTTTGAGGCGATTTTATCTATTTTTTTGGTGTAATTTATGTCATTTATTGGTGCGACTTTCGCTATTTTTTGGTACACTTTTGAAACCGCACCATTAAATAAATGTATTTTTTGATACAAAATTTTTTGGTACGGTTCAAAACTTGCATCAATTAATCATTTTAATTGCATCAACAAATCCTTTATGTACTAGTGAAAATTGTTGTACTGATTTTGTTTAAAATCTCTCCTTATAATTTTTTTAAGCTACGGTTAAATTATTAAAAGTAGTTTAAAGAGTCATGCTTTATACTTTCTTTCTAACTTAACGAAAAAAGTATTTTTAAAAATTTTTATTTATTTAAATTAATAAGTTTTTTTTTTTTTGAAAACCAATTTCAAACACCTCCCTAAATTACGATGAGGTCTTTGTAGAAAAAAAAAAAAAAAGACCAATATTCTCTAGGAAAAAAATGTGGAGTCAAAGATGTTAATATTACTTTTAATTAAAGGGTTGACACGTATGAAAATCAAACGAAAATGTATCACCCACTTTAAAACAAATGCCATATCATTTTTTAAACCTACTAAAATAGACACAGGTGGTAAAAGTCAATCAAACAGACACAGGTGGTAAAAGTCAATCAAACCCATCAAATCTAACACGAATACAACTCAAAATCAGTAGGTTTCGTTGAGATTTTCAACCAATTTAGGTTAAATGGATCAATCCATCTAACTGTGGGCTTCTAAGTTTATTCGCATGGCAGCACGATCACTCGTAGTCCTTGGCAGTCTCCGTCCTGAAGTTCATAGTAGAACCCCTACCAGGTTCATCAATCACAGTCTCGGGTATACGAGTCATATATAAATAAGCTTGAAATTGTGGGTCTTTGGATTGAACTTGACGTACTGCACGAGTGTTACTTCGGGGCGTTTTGCTGAGTTTTTCTTCGGAAAGGATGAGAAACATGAGGTCCTCTATGTACGAGTACTTTGTTGTTCTGGAATGATGGTTTTGCTAGAAAGACTATATCGGAGGAAGAGATGTACGTATGAAGCTGTTTTTGTGAGGATAGAATTGAATCAAGTCGTATGATGATGTCGGAATCATAAGGAAACTTAAAGACATTAGATTTGAACATAAGATGTTTACCGACAAAACACAACCGTGCAACCATCAACAGAGTTACGGTACTTTAGACTTCTACAAGACTATTGCTGCGAATAAGGTATGCTTCGAAAGTCAAGTATACGCAGCATAAGCATCCCTATACCGACGGGATCCCACAAAAGATAAGACTCTGGTTGCACTAGTTTTGGATGGTTTATAAGTCTGTTATAACGACACGCCTAAGTTACATTAACGAGGGTTCCGGAGTAGGCTCTCCTGAAGTTGTGATCCTGAGAATCTTCCCATCTGCGCCAGAGTTCTTTACTATAGGGAAATCCTTCTTGAAGTGCCCTATTTCACCGCATTGGTGGCATGACTGGCTAGTACTTGCATTGATGACGGGATTGCGGTGCTTAGCCAGTGTTATGTGGACACGAGTGCCTTCCTCATTACTCCACCTTGGAAAGTGCTTCCTAAAGCGTTCTGCCGAAGTTGCCACTGGTGGGTGTGGCATGGAAAGTCTTTGGGCTCTCTTGCGCTCCCTTAGGGCTTTACGATAGCGTCTCTTCCTTTCGGTCTTTAGGCTTCGCAATTCCATGACTGTTGCCATTTGTTGGTTTCCCGGTTTGGTACTACCATCGGAACTCACGGTTCCTTTTTCAGCCTTGATTGTGTTGCATGAGTTGATGTGCATAAGGAAAGTTGTCACAGCAGTTGCTACTGCAGCTAGTAATGTAGCGGCATCGATATGGAGGATAGGGGTTTCGGTGCTCGGCTGATCATTTCTGGATGACGACATGATTCTGTTTCACGGAGAGAAAATAAATTTGTGAGTGATTCTGGTTGACCCTAGGTGTACTTCGATTATTCAAGGGAAGAGTAAAATTATGTTCTTGAAAGTTTGACCTACATCCCTACGATGCAGTCCTAGTACAGATTGGAAGTATGTTTGCGGGAGTTTGACCTACATCCCTATGATGCAGTCTTAATACCGAGTGGAAGTGTGTTTATGAAGGGTTGACCTACATCCCTAGGATGTAGTCCTAGAATGAGTGGAAGTTAGCTCATAGAATGGTCTCAAGATGATTGTCGTTCAAGCCGAGGTATCGTTGGTTGGTGAATAACATGATCCAACCACTAAAAGAGACTTGGA
Source organism: Lactuca saligna (assembly GCF_052625555.1). Classification (NCBI taxonomy): domain Eukaryota; kingdom Viridiplantae; phylum Streptophyta; class Magnoliopsida; order Asterales; family Asteraceae; genus Lactuca; species Lactuca saligna. The sequence continues at coordinate 42,435,461 of NC_136419.1, forward strand.
AATGTCTCCGGAGTTAAATTACTATGGTCAAATGACTTGACTAAAGCATGATTCAGATAGATTCCAATGAATGTATGATAAGAGTACTTGAATAAAGAATGACACAGAAGTTAGCCGACTGTCAATACCTTTGATATTTATGATGTAAAAGTTTGGGAAAATGACCTTGTAAAAGGCCTTACATCATATCCATAGGAGATAGTTCTTGACATCATAAAGACCTAACCAAAAGTACTTACAGTACAAGGTAGTCACAAAGAAAGTACTACACAGAACATAGACAGGAACATGGTTCGTTAAAACAAAGAAGGAAGTAAGGTATCTCTTACTGGTGATCTTCACCCCCATGGTGAACCCTTAGTTCAGTTAGTTGACGATCCATATCAAGCAGGTATCTCTCGTACACTCTCTGGCGTACTTGGAGCTCTATGACTTTGGCTTGGTTTTTCAGCTAGTGCTTGCAGTAGGGTCTCATGGTTTCTCTCTGATCTATCGTGAGCATCTTCTAGATGAATGGTGTAGAGGGTATGCATTCTCGCATTGGTATTAACATCTTAGATACGTTGGAGAGTCGTCCTGCCCTGAATTTCATTTCGGTCAACTCTACGGATTAGGATTAGTAGAACTCTGTCTGCTGAGCTCCCATCGTTTACGTTGTAGAAGTTTCGGTCTCCATTAAACGGCATAGGTTGATCTTGCTATTGGCTCCATGTTTCCAAGCATTCTACCCAAGGAGGCGTCGGGCCATGAAAAGCGGGACGAGGGTTAGGATTTAGAAATGGGGCTACCGGGGGTAGGTTCTCAACCTCGGGTTCGGAGTTATCAACATCCGAAAGGTTTTCAGCATGGTGATCATTCAAAGGGATAGGACGATCATTCTCCAGTTCTTATCCAAACCAACCAACTATGACTTCGTTCGGAAGATACTAGTTGCCGTGGGGATGGAGTCCAGCTATGTTTTCTATGCGAGAATTTAAGGGTAAGAGAATAATTATTAGACGAACAATCTAGATAATTATTTAGAAAACCTTCATTAGTTACATCGCTATTTGTGAAGTGCATACCAGCTATGTGTAATCTAAATAGGATAGACCTTCGAATAAGTGACCTTAACTCCGTATTCACACAGAATAGGGGTGAAGTAAAATTTTCACAGATTCTAAGTCTATAACATCCTAATTACATATAGCCTTAGTGTATCCACTTAGCAACTATCAACTTAGTGATGAAGATCCCGTTTTAGTTCTCAAGTATAAAGTACTTATAGTAACACCAAATACTCCTATAGTATTTTAATTTTAAAGTTATGTTCTATTGCTCTCATTGTGGTAGGGTTGGTAAGATTATAGCATTGTTGCAACCACCCAATTAAACTTAGGCACATGCTAGTCAACCCTCAGATAATATAGGTGATCAGGCTATATCTTCCCAATTTTGACCATATGCCTCTAAGTCCACTTGTGTTGCCCAACAATCGTAATTCTTTTGTACTGTCCTAGTGACACTGATTTTAGTATGAATGCACGCACGTATACTTACTTAAATATTTTATTATTTAAAGTATAAACTCTAAATCAGAGTATTTTTAATCCCATTGTATTTATAGTTAGTATATCTTTTATGGGTTGATATACTCAATTCACTATAAACAATGCTCTGATACCAATCTGTCACACCCCCAAACCAGAACGGCGGAAACGTTCGGGGGCGGAGGACGTCATATTCAGTATCATAACAGTTCATAGAAAGGAAAATACACACCACCATATACATTAAAGTTTCCAAAATGTTTACATAATTGTATTCGTTACATGTTTAAAAGTTAAATACATAAACATCTTTCAAAAGAAGTAATTAACGTCAGTACGTTAATCCCCAAAAGTTGATTTCCAAATCTGCTTAGCGGTTCCCTGAGAATACAGGTTATTTCAAAGAAAAAGTGTCAACAATTAAGTTGGTGAGTTCATGAGTAGTGTTTTGGGAAAATGTACGCCATTCGAAAGTTCGTGTATGTTTTCCAGAAAACGCAGTATTTCAAATGTAAAGAGTTGTGATTTGTTGTGTTGAAAGTGAATGTATTAGATCCAGAAAATCCCATATTTTCCCTAATGGTTGAGATATGAATTGTTGTGTTTTCCAAGAAAAACCCTTATTTTCTTATAAAAGTATGAAATGCATATGAATGTTCATGTTATAAGTTGTAAATAATTGCACCAGGAAAATCCCTTATTTCCCTATTAGTTGTTTGGTTTGTATACAGGAAAAACCCTTATTTTCCTAGCATAACTGGCAGTCTCTAAGACCGAAAATCGCAAGAAACCGACGTTCTTAAAAGTTGTGTCATAGATTTATATAATAAAGCTATACGAAGATCGCATTTGTTAGATGAAGAATAGTTTTAATAGCTACTCGTTCATGAAAGCATAATACCATAATAATTGTATATCCGATGAGTTTTATAACCATACTAAACATAATAAGCCTGTAACGACGTTCTTCAGGCGTCGCAGCGTTATGACAACTGTCACCCCAAAAGACGGACTGTAGCTAACAGTCAGGGCGCAGGATCATGACTTCCCGTATAGATCTATACACATTTGACACGTTCTCCGAACGGGAGACTCTGGTTATAGACAGGACTTGCAACATTACTTTCTAATAAAGAAAAGTAACGTTTGAAGATATACACGTCTCATGGATTCTCAGCTAAGTCTATATTAAAGTGATAGTTTTGTATGCAAAGTTAATCCTTTTTCACAATGTTTGACAAAGCAAAATCATAAGTTTTTAGAATGTATAAAACGACTTAACAATGAAAGGTACTTTGAAATCATTATATACTTTGTATAAGTCTAATGCACGCAAAGTATGACAAGAGTTTTCCATAGTAGTAATGAATTCCAAGTGATTTATTCGATAAAATAAGTGAAGTGAAACTTTATAAAATACACGATAATAACCGTATGTTTACTCGTATTCCCCCCCTAAAAGAGTATAAAAGCATTTAAAATGTATTTAAAGTGTGTTTGAAACGGGTATGAACTCACTTGGTAGATTGAAGAAGGTGAGACGCAAGTCGAGCAGAACTTCGATTGGAAAGAAGTCGATTTCTCGGAAAACTCGGGACTTCGGGACTTGCATCATGTGTTGGAGGTGTTACCGGGGCTTCGGGGTAGTTTAGAGGGGCTTAATAGGGTGTAGAAGTAGGAGAAATGATAGAAATGAACAACCAAAGCCGGCTGCCCACGATTCCTATTTATAGGGTGAATTTTGGGTCTCACGTCGTGAGTTTTTCATAATTCACGTCGTGAGTTTCATCCAAAATCGTCATGGCATGCGTCACATGTCAAGTGGCTCTGGAAAGGTCATTCAAAGGGTTCACGTCGTGAGTTTTGACATAGATTCGGGATTCGTGCCTGAACTTCAGAAATTCATAACTTTCGCATCCGAGCTCCGTTTTTGACGTTCTTTATATGTACGCGTAGGTGAGATTATGCTCTACAACTCTCGTTTAGACTCCATTGGCTAATTTTGACTTTATTTTTACTATATTATTGATATATTATCTTTATATTATTTTTAGTAGGCCGGGACACGAAAACTCCGTCATAAATCCATAACTTCTTCATCCGACGTCCGTTTTCGTCAGACTTTTTACCGTTGCGCTACTATTGTGGAGACCTTCGATTCTCATTTATTTTGTGTCGGCAAAAAGTCTCTCGATCTCTATTTCGAGTTTTTAGCTGTCTACTGCTATATTCGTAACTTAGAAAAATCATAACTTCCTCATACGAAGTCAGATTTGGATGTTCTTTTTATGTACATTTACGGTTTAATGTTATCTACAACTTTCATTTAGATACTTAAGGCTAAAAACTATTGTATTAAAACTTCACATTTTTCGTTTAATCGGTGTTGCCGGTTTCGCCGAGAATCTTCGGTTGGTCATAACTTCTTCGTTATAACTCGGATTTTAGGTTTCTTTATATGTACGAAAACCTTGATACGATTCCTACTACTTTTTTTTACCCAAATAAGATTTTAGGAAAGTTAAATTTTGATTTAAATTTCACTTGTGATCCATCATACTGTCTCGAAATATCGGGTTGTCACACAACGTAAGAAGTCACCACCGAAAACCTTAGCTCCGGTGAAAAAGGATGGTGTTCTCAGATTGTCTCCCTTCTCTCCCTCTCTTTTAGATCTGTTAACCCTTCTCTCCCTCTCTCTCATATCTACAAACCCTATAAACCCACCTCTGTGATGCTCCGTAAATCCGCAAACCCACCTCTAGGAGGCGATGATGAGGGAAGTGGTGGAGATAGGAAGGTGAGAAACACCTCAGGCGTAGAGAATGTCATTGAGGCCGGTGATGACACCAGTGTCGGCCGCTATAAAGAACAATCTAGGAAAATATGATGCCACCCTTCGTCTTCATACCACCAAGCATCAACATATCGAACTGGAGAAATACATCTTTGGTGGTTGTTCATATCTGAAACCTCCCTCCCTAACGCTCGTCACTTTTTTGACTTCATCTTTCCAGATCTAATTCGTAGCGTCGTTGCTAAAGATCTCACCAACGATAAGTTACGATAGCAATGTTCCAGATCTGCGACCAAGGGCGGCGACTACAAAAGATGGGTTCAGGTTTCCAGATCTACAAATGATGGTTGAAGGCTCGAGCATAAGAGGTTTTCAAAAACAGATGTGCGTTTCCAACGACGGTAATAAGGAGATGAAGGTGACGTTATAAGAATAAATGAGGATGTTACAAGTGGTGTTTGGCGGATGTTATAGGTGGTGTCTGGTGGAGGTGTTGCTTCGAGGGTGTTTACAGATCTTTCACTGGCGACTGTTAGGTAGTGGTAGGGCAGTCAAACATGAACAAAGGGTTTTGATTGTGTGTTTATTGATGTTCCAGAGAGAGAGAGAAAGAGAGAGAGAGAGAGAGAGAGAGAAGTGTTTTTCTTTTAATCATAAAAATATTTAAATAAATAAATTAACTAAAAAAGCAGAAAAAAATCAAGGTTAAAATCATCATTACAAAAAAGTTTGAATTAAATTGTATAAAACTCTCAACAAAATGAAAAGTTTGGACCTCTGGTGCTAATTCAAACTTTTTTAGATCAAAGTGACAATTTTAAATTAACCACAGTGACCATTTGTTTTAGTCTTTCAACAATTAGATCTGGAAATGGTATAGATAAACCTACAAAAAAGAGCCAAATTGAAAATAAATAAATAAATAAATAAATACAATGTATTTTTTAGAAAAAAAAAACTCAAGTTTAATTCGGAATGAGCCTAATATATATCTTCTTTTATGATATTAACCATTCTTTCAATGAATTTAGGCATATGTTTTGTAAGATGAGAGTATTTAATGGTTGCAATGCCCTTTATTGGCAATTAGTCTATTACATTGTAATTGATGTTATTTTTTTTTATTGGCAATTAGTCTATTACATTGTAATTGGTGTTATTTTTTTTTTCTAGCTTCTGTCAAAATAAAACATTATACAAGTATAGTTGTTGAAAGCCACAATCATTTTAAGTTGCCCATGTATGGGACAAAACAATACATACTAATTTTGAAAAGTACCACATGATCAGCAGTTGATTGTGATTGAATCAAAATCAAAACTTCTTTTTTACTTTTTTTAGTGGGTTTTCTTTTGTGACAATTATAAATAATTTATATAGATACTAATTTAGAAGTCTTTTGGTGAAGAGGACTTTCAACTGATTTTTTTTTCCTTAACTGTATTTTTATCATTGCTTGATATGTGTTGTTCCGTGCTTCCACCTCCCCAGCTGCAAATGAGGTGCTAACAAAAGACATCCCACCGCCAAATAACCGTCGGATGAGTCGGTGTTGTTATAATCATCTCCACCGCTACTGCTAGCTAATCGACTATTTACATAGCGGCCCTTTGAACCTTCCGGATGTATCTTCCTCACCGCCATCGTCTAATTGCTTTCCGTCTCCTCTATACCCTTCTTTAATAAAACTACCAATTTCTTAAATCTTTATTTTGTGATATGGTGATGGCAATTCAAAGAAACATTGCTTCGTTGACTTTAAAAGTTGGTATGGAAATATGTTCCCCGGAAGCGATTTTTTTCTCGATTTCATTCGTTATTCGGTTTTGCTTTTGTCATTATTGATGATTTTTTGCATTTTTTTTCTTTTGTGAATTTCACTTCAGGCCTGGATTCTTTCTGATTCTTCCACTTCCTGCATCGATTGAATGTTTCTTATCCGAACTTCTTCAAAATCGATCTCAACATTCTCTCAATTTATGGATGACGAACTCAATTTGGTGAGGAAAACGGTTCATTTTCGACTTTCTTCTTTTTCTTACCCTAATTTTTCCTCTAATTAAAACTAATGGGCTGTTGACTTTTCTTCTTCTTCTTCTTAAAGAAAGGATTTTTGTAGACCTTCGGTTGTTCGATGTCGATTTGGTATGTATAAGCATATGGCACAAATTTGAGGTATGGTATGATTAAAAAATTAGTATTTTTTTTGTTTCTCATTCTTTCTTCTAATCAAGGAATCAAACACAGTATAAACCTTCAAACTTTTGTTTTAGTTTCTATCTCTACAGATTTCTTTACATGCTTGCTTATGTGTTTGTATGTGTGTATGCTGAATGTTTAGAAGTGCAGGTGTTATTAACGGAAACTCATCTGGCCATTGTCATGGAGTATGCAGCTGGAGGAGAATTCGACAAGATTACTAATGTTGGCAGATTCAGTGAGGACGAGGTGCAGTTTCTCGAATTTGTTATTATTCTTTAATTGTTGTTTTACTATTTTTTTTCACATGGGTATAAGATTAATGGAATCTTCAAGCAAGGTTTTTCTTCAAACTAATATCAGGCTTCAGTTATTGCCATTCAGTGGTAATATACTTCACTTTCAAAGATCTTAGTAGAGCATCCACAATAGCATGTTTTTAATAAGTTATTTATTTATTTATTTATTGACAAATCGTAGCCACATCATAAATGTAAATTTTTTTAACAACCATTCAAAACAAATGAGCTAGATCATTCAGATTATGTTTCACGTCAGTAAACCCCCAGTTTTGGTTCGTATATGCACAATGAAATTTATAAAAAATGCAGTAAAACATATACTAATATATCAAAAGCAATGTAAATTTGTCTAATTTCTATGGTAACTCTTATGCATATGCACAAATGGCAGAAAGGACCTCATCAACTTTCTCTGTTTTGATCAATTACTCTAGAAACTAAAATGAATTTAATACAACAATATGGTTTTGTTTCTTTTTGTTTTCCCTGTTCATACAATAGTCTCCACATGTATTAATAGCAAAACACATGAAAATTTATGGGTTTGTGTGTTTGATTTTGGTGAAACCTTGTCATGCCTTTGCAGAAAAAGATGATGAAAAAATCATTTTGGATATTTACTCAAAGAAAAGCTTAGACATTGATAACTTTGTTTGTTGTTTTTTATCTTTTTTGACGTGTAGCTATATTGTTAATGTCCATGTAGGGTAATTGCCAAAGCTCATTGGTCATATGGTGGTTCTTGGTAAGGAAGATCCAAAAAAAAGCTACTGGTATGCTTTCTTTCAAGTCTTTTTTTATATAAAAAATTAAATCCAGTCTCTCATTGACGTTTTGAAATAGGAAGGCTTGTAACGTCCCGATTCTCAAGTATTGTTCAATTATAGTTTCTTGGTTTTGGCCCTACTCAACGAGTTGGTTGCCCTACTCGTTGAGTAGCAACGGGATTGGATCGCAAATTAAGTAACTGACTCGGCGAGTCCACTAGTGGAACTCAGCGAGTAGGAGCTGGCAAGTCAAACCCTAATTACCGAGGTTTGTGTCCCTATTAAAAGGAGCCTTAGCCTCCCTTGGGCCTCTTTACAATCTTAGAGAGTCCCTGAGAAGTCTGATTCGAGTGTGTGTGTGCTTTGGTGAGTGTGTGAAGCTTGATTTGAAGATTTTGGAAGAAGAAGGCTTGAAGGAAGAGGAGGTTGGAGCAAGTAAGGTGGGGAAATCAGCACTATTCTCAGTTATCATTTTCCAGAGGTATCCTAAATCACCATCTCTTCTGTGAGTTTCCTTTTTATGAAGTTCTAGGGTTTTCTATGGACCTTAAGGGTTGATAAGTTGAACAATGAGTTAGATCTGAAGTTGTAACTTCAGATCTGAACCCTCTCCAAGCTCTAGCAACATAAAGTCGCAGAATTGATCATGCATGAGGTCCCTCTTGGGCATAAAGACCCATTAAGAGCTTAGATATGGCATTTAGAGCCTTAAGAGCAATGCATGTACGTAAAGTTTGTGACTTTACGTGATAAGTGTGCCATAGAAACCTAGATCTATGAATTTGAGCCACTGCATGGCTCAAAATAAGTCTGTATGGAAAAAAGGACCAGACGGACTCGGCGAGTTACAAGGATGACTCAACGAATCTGATGAAGAAGGTCGTGAACTCGACGAGTCTGCTGAAGAAAGTAGTGAACTCGATTAGTTGGATGAACAACTCGGCGAGTCCGATGAAGATCGTCATGAAACTCAGCTAGTTGATGAACAACTCGATGAGTCGGATGAATTTCCCCAAAATTATGCACGCGTGTGTACCCGTCGAGTTTCGTTTAGGAAACTCGACGAGTCACTCGATGACTCGGCGAGTGCACCGGAAGCCAAGAAAACTCGGCGAGTAGCCGAGGGAACTCGGCGAGTCAAGTCAACATGGACTGTTGACCTTGCCTGTTGACTTTGACCATTGACCCAGGTTGACCCTTTGACTTTTGAGGATAGTTCTAGAAGGATCATAAACTTACGTATACAATTCGTGATAAATATAGGTGGTGGAGTTTGTGACAGGGACCCGAGGGTTGGAGCTTATTTCTGTGAGTCAGCGTTACAAGATGAGTTATCCTCACTATACTAAGGGGTCTAAGGCACCAAGGCCAACCCATTGGATTTTATATCCTAGTAGTCATTGATACGTTGAGTTGAGTTAGGAATGTATGCCAGTTGATATGCTAGTCGGGTAGATCTGTAGGACAGCCTGTGATACTGATTGATTACCTGTATGTGCATTTATATATTACATGTCGACATGTTATGTGGGGTGGGTTGAGGTTGTACTGCTCCGTGCGGTAGCCAACAAACCCAAGAGTATTCCAGATACGAGCTGCGGGCCCGGTAGGCATTCTAGACTCGTACTGAGGGCTCAATGGCATTCCAGATACAAGTTGAGGGCCCGGTAAGCATTCCAGACTCGTACTGAGGGCCCAGGGGTAGTCCAGCTTGTAAAGTTGTGGACCCAGTGCATGTTGTTCTGTTTTATTGATGTAATATGCTAATGTTGATATCGCTATGTGAACTGTATGTGTATCGGTATTTTGGGGTATCTCACTAAACTTTCGGGCTTACAGTTTCTGTTTATTGTTTCAGGTACCTCAAGGGATCGCGGCAAGTCCAAAGCGTGATCGTACCGCCCCTCCTATTATGTCATGTTTCTGGGAAAAGACTATGATAATCAATGTTTTGAAAACAAAGTTGTAATATATTGATGAACTTGACATGTTTTTAAAAAAGTTTAAATTGGTTTGAAATTTTGGATGTTACAAGGTTGATCTGAAACTGCAATTGCAACTCCAAAATGATCCAAAATAAATGAGTATAATGATCGTAATTCCTGTATTCAGCAATCAATACCTCTGTTTTTTTTAATTATTGACATTAAGGAATTTATGTTTTTGTTGATTGTTTCAGAAAGACATATAGAGGTATTATTCATGGCTGCCAATGAATACCATAAGGTTGTAAAACAAATCGGACTTTATACAACATGGTCTAAGATTTAAAAGATAAACGCCTTATTTAATATCTTTTAAAACTTTAAACGTTATTAAAATGTTGAAAAAATCTTGTTTTTTTACCTTACAATAGCTGAAAATTCAGCAATGAAGGCAGTTGAGTTTCAAGGTATGGAGTTTCATGGGAGGATGTTAACTGTAAAACTTGATGATGGAAGGTGAAATGTTGAAAAGGTAAATGCTCAACATAAGTCAATGATTAAATATATCAAATTATAAGGGATTAAATACTCCATTTAAAATGATTTGAATTTATCTATAAATAGAGGTGTAAACGAGCCGAGCCGAGCCCGAGCCTGACCAAACACGAGCTTGGCTCGTTTAACTGTGAGGAAACTCGAGCTCGGCTCATGAACAATTTAGTGGGCTCGCGAGCCTAAACGAGCCTCCATGTGTGTGTGTGCGTGTGTATATATATATATATATATATATATATATATATATATATATATATATATATATATATATATATATATATAGAGAGAGAGAGAGAGAGGCTCGCGAGCCCATTAATTGAAGTTCGGCTCGAGCTCGTTTAATAAACGAACCTCATGTTTAGGCTCGAGCTCAGCTCAGGCTCATTTAATTCGATCTCGAGTCGAGCTTTTAACGAGTCGATCCCGAATAGCTCACGAGTAGCTGAGCTCACTTACACCCTATCTATAAATAATATAGATTTTTCATTTATTCCTATTCCTAATTTCCTAATTTTCATAAATTTTAATAAACGGTCAACGGATTTGATAGAATTGAAGGGTTAGGGGTAAAAATGGAATTATAAGTATGGAAAGAACGGGATATATGCAAAGAATAAGGATGGAGGGCTTAAAGGTAGAATGATTGTTTTATTTGATTAAAAAGATATGCTAATTTATTGCTTTATATTCCTGTTTTCAATTTTTAAAAAAGGGAATACAATTTTTGTTTATTTAATGAGATATTAAATATGTTATTAATTTGAATTCCTAAATTTTCTGCATTAGACGAATAACAGAATATGAAGCTGAGCAAATAAAATGCATTCAGGTTGTAAGAGTTTTTAACCAAAATGGGGTTTTTGAAAAAAATATTTTCCAATCTAGTATAGTTTGAAAAATATTTACCAAATTAGTATTTTTCTTCATTTTTTATTTATTTTTCAATATTTCTTATTGTTTTTCTATTTATTTAAAATATCGGATTTTTTACTTTTTTTTTTATTTCAGTTTTTTTACTATTTATTGTTTTTAAATATCAGTTTACTTTTTATTTTATTTTTGTTTCAGTTTTTTTCTACCATTTATTATTTTGGTTTATTATATCACCATAACTTGCAGTTTTCTTACCTAACTATTCATTTTTACAAATTTGCACAAAGTAATAGTTGTGTTATCAAATTTTGTCCGTATATATATATTTTTTTACAATTTTGTTTTCACATGTTTTGAAATAAAAGTTTTTATTGATTTTGAAATTTGTTTTCTAAATGTTTTTTACATATTTAGTTTTATGCATGTATTTTATTTCGTTTTTCAAATTAGATTTGTTTTAAAATTTATTTTTTATGTTTTTACATATTTGTTTTTATGTAAAGACATAAAAATATGTAAACTTTTGCTTTTTATATTTTATTTTCAATGTAAAGAAACTCAATTAAAAAGCATGCAAATGTTGTATAAATAAAGACATGAGAAAAAACTTCCTTCTATAAAGGATTAAGTTTTTAAAATATATGTATAAATAAATGGTAAGGAAATTAAAGTAAACTCATAATCACTATATAAAGGGTGGAAAAAAATTACTCAAATAGGCATATAACTAACAAAATAATAAAGCTCTTTTGTGTGTTAGATGTTTATGTTAAATGTATATTAAAAAAAAATCTGAAATCAAAATAAAATAAAAAATAAAGTGGCATTTAATAACAAAAATAGTAAAAAATTGAAATAAAAAAAGTAAAACAGCCAATATTTTAAATAAATAGAAAAACAATAAGAAATATTGAAAAATAAACAAAAAATGAAGAAAAACACTAGTTTGGTATATATTTTTCAAACTATACTAGATTGGTAAAGGGTAGAAATTTGAGATTGATATGTTCAGATTTCTGAAATTATCAAAAAATAATTCCTAAATATCAAGGATTGCACTATAAAAATGGAATTCAAATTAAATACATATTTTTTTTTTTGATATAGTTTGAATTGCATATTTGTAGTGATTCATTCAAGCATAAATCATTAGAATTGCTGGAAGTTTCTTGCGAAAAGTAATATTTATACTGAAAATAAATATAGGGGATAGGGAATATACATTACAGCCCCACCTAAGCTTAAGTACTAAACCTCTAAAATATGTCGTTTTAACATGTTAAATACGCCCAATTTGGTTTCACTTGGTAAAAATATATCATCCTCCATAACATTTCTTTCTTTCATTATTGTTTTACCATCTTTGTTTTCTTTCCTCAATTATCGTTTATTACTCCACCCAAGTGAACATTACTAAACCCTAAACCCTAAATTTAAACCCTAAACCCTAAACCTAAACCCTAAACCCTAAATCTAATCTCTAAACCCTAAACCTTAAAGCCTAAACCCTAACCCTAAACCCTAAACCCTAAACTTAAACCCTAAACCCTAAATCTAAACCCTAAACCCTAAACCTAAACCCTAAACCCTAAACCTAAACCCTAAACCCTAAACCTAAACCCTAAACCCTAAACCCTAAACCTAAACCCTAAGCCCTAAACCCTATTGTGTCGATCTTGAATTTACATCTTGAAGTATTAACCGTGAATCCATTAACCGTAATCTTTATATAGTAAAACAATGTATTTTCAAGAGGTTTAGTACCTAAGCTTAGGTGAGGCTGTAATATATATTCCCATTTCCCATATATATATATATATATATATATATATATATATATATATATATATATATATATATATATATATGGGAAAAGTGAATATACCCTTAAGGGTATATAAGCTTAGGTACCCAAACTCACAATAATATGTCGTTTTATATTATATATACATTGTAATTGTCCAATGTTTTTATAACTGAACTTCTAACTTAATTTACTTCCATAATTTCTATAAATTTCACATTTATCTTTCTTTTATATAATTTTCATTTTAAACTATAATATATATAGCCTACTCGGTGTTCGGAAAAAATATGTGATGTAGGAGGAAGATAATAGTAAATTTCAAAAATCTTCAAAATAAATCAAGTTAGGAGTTAAAGTTTAAGAACATTCTAATAAACATATCAAACAAAATGACTAATTATTGTGGGATTGGGTACCTAAGCTTATATACCCTTAAGGGTATATTCACTTTTCCATATATATATATATATATATATATATATATATATATATATATATATATATATATATATATATATATATATATATATATATATATATATATATATATAGTGTAAAAATTGAAAGTGCATTACCTAAAATGAGAGTTTGCCATAATTTTGATATAGTTTGGCATAGTTTTGATGTAGTTTAAAATGAGAGTTTTCAATGAACAAAAAACAAAAAAAACAAAAATTTTCCAGAACAGCTAAAAAGAATCAGAAAATGTTAATTCATTTTAATGTGTAATTTTTTTTTCTACTTTAAACCCACCTTCTACAATACCAACAATGGAGATCAAAAGATTAACAAAAAGTCCGACATTTATAGTCATAATCCGTGAGTTCAAAGTCTTTTGTTTTATACTCTATTATTCGTGACATGAAAAGTTTTAGATTTGACTTATAGTTGTGTAGTCTATTGGATTTTTACAACATATTATTAGCCAGTATTTGGTTTGCAAGTTTTTATTGTCAAACTCCTGATCTGTAAAGCACTGCCTGCTTCATTGACAGTATTACATTGCAATTGTTTATTTGTTCTTCATTAGATTGTTTTAGAAACGGTGTCAACCTTAAACCCTTCAATCTTGAATATCAAACTTTCTATAAGTTTTAGTTTAACTTTTTTTGTTTTTGGAAACAGGTATTTGATTGATTGCAACAAGTGGGAGGTTTTTGTGAATGATGATCAAACACGTACATTTCTTTTAGTTGAAAATACAACACGAGGTATAGCTGAGGTAACGAAACAGATTCAAGCTGTTAATGAAGTTTAGGCTGGAGCGTGAGCAGATTATGAACCCTGGAAATGATCAAATGGAAGAAGATGATGGATTGGTCCAAGTTAAAGTTGAGGTAAATGACCATTTTACCCTTACATTAAAAAAACAAATTTAACATGAGAGAAGATGGGATGAATGAAAAAAAGGGCAAATAAGTAATTTGAAAACAATGTTCTTCAACTCAATTTATTTGCATATTGTTGTATTAAATTCATTTTAGTGTGTATTTTTTTGAGCTTTCAACCCACCTTCTAGAGTAATTGATCAAAATAGAGAAAGCCGATGAGGTTCCTTCTACCATTTGTGCATATGCATAAGAGTTACCATAGAAATTAGACAGATTTACATTGCTTTTGACATATTAGTATATGTTTTACTACATTGTTGATAAATTTCATTGTGCATATGATACCATGTTGATGGTACTTCTTTGTAGGTGCTTCTTGCTTTTTTGTATGTTTAAAAGTCTTTTTTTTTTGGTTTCACACATTCACTTCACAGAATTTTGGTAATTTTTTTTTCCTGTTATATGTGCATGGATAAGAATAGATGCTTTGGTAAATTCTTACAAATTAGTTGATGGATCTGCATATTTGATACAAAGCATCTGCTGATTTTGAATTTCTTAACAAACATATGCTAATTTAAAATTTTCTTACAAAATGGCACCACCTGATTTTTAAAATTCTTACAAAAGATATCCTGATTACGATTTTTCCTGTAAATGAGCCCCATTTAATTTTTTAACAGACAACAGCTATTTTTAACAAATTTTATGCTTTTTGACATATTTCATTTTATCAACCCCGCAACTCCAACACCCGCAAATGCGGGATTCTTCCCTAATTATTCTTCCTTAATTTTATCTAATTAACCTCACATACTTTAAAGAAAAAAAAATGACATGGAAGCACGATGGAAAGCACATAAGGCTATATCCTTTATTAATTAGATAAAATTAATAAAGCCTTTTTTTTTTAAAAGTCTTTTTTTTTTTGTTTCACACATTCACTTCACAGAAATTTGGTAATTTTTTTTCCTGTTATATGTGCATGGATAAGAATAGATGCTTTGGTAAATTCTTACAAATTAGTTGATGGATCTGCATATTTGATACAAAGCATCTGCTGATTTTGAATTTCTTAACAAACATATGCTAATTTAAAATTTTCTTACAAAATGGCACCACCTGATTTTTAAAATTCTTACAAAAGATATCCTGATTACGATTTTTCCTGCAAAGGAGCTCCATTTAATTTTTTGACAAACAATAGCTATTTTTAACAAATTTTATGCTTTTTGACATATTTCATTTTATCAACCCCGCAACTCCAACACCCGCAAATGCGAGATTCTTCCCTAATTATTCTTCCTTAATTTTATCTAATTAACCTCACATACTTTAAAGAAAAAAAAATGACATGGAAGCACGATGGAAAGCACATAAGGCTATATCCTTTATTAATATTTGGGTGGAGCTTGCACCTGGCTTGGCTCAAATGTGTGCCAAGATGGCTTCATATATGAAGGCGTATCACACTTGAATTATTCAGAAAAAAAAAAAGGTTTAATTTATGATATAAACGTTTTACATGAATACTCTCATAGATCAAGGATATTAACAATTTTGACACCGTTATATAAAAAGTGATAGTAATAAATTAAAATATATAATATGAAGGATAAAGAAACAAAACAAAAACCAACGGTTCAAAAGGATACATCAAAATCGGTTCATGTTTGAACCGAAATGATTCGTGATGCAAATAAAAACCGGACCGTTCCGTCTGATTGGTCCACGTAAGAACACATCCTTCCATAATAACCCTCCATTTCATTCGTACTCGAATCGAATCACCAATATCTTTACCAAATAATTGGTCAAATAATGCCAAAGAGATCTCATGTTCAATTTTGGATTTCTTTCATTTAATCATTCAGTAGCTCATATGCCGGCATTTTTTTCAAAATCTTCTCTAAATTGCAGACGCAAAATGGCAGATTTTCAGCCGCTACTGAGCGATCATCAACAAGATGACGAAGAATTGCAGCACCAGCAACACCTGATCGCTGCAGAGAAGAAAATTGGTTGTAGAATCGCTTCACTTGATGTTTTTCGCGGACTGTCGATCTTCGTAAGTTTTTCCATATGTCGATCTTGTTTGATTCGATTCTCTCCCGATTTTCGAATTTTACTTCACCATTAAGTGAAGACCTATGATCGCCTGTTAAGTTCAACTCGACTGATGTTATTTTACTTTATAATTTGCTTGATAGCGATTAGCGAGATTAATGGCTTGATTTTTTCTTTCTTTCTTTAGTTAATTCACTTCAATTTGAGTTCGTTATAGGACAATGCATTTGCAATTATATAGGGAACATGTGTTCTCTTGTAGAAACAAACAAATTGAAACACTGAATAACTCAATTGAGATGAAACACCTCGAGCCATAATAGTCTTTCACATAAATACTATATTTGAAATTTCGGATATGTGGACCTCATTCTGTCATTCAGCTCAAAGTTTTAATTAACTGGTATTGCTTTAGATAGAGTTCACAAACATATCCATTACAAATCCAAGATACAGATTGCCTTACCCGTTTTAGACTTTAACTAGTTGATGAGTAGTAAACCTTGAAATTAGATGTTAGAATAACGCTTAAAAAAGTACATTAGATCTTATTTATTACATCCTTCTCTTCTTCTTTTTGTGTGTGTTTGTGTGTGTGTGTCCTGAATCATATATGCTACCAGTTAAATATATGCTACCAGTAAAATATGGTTTGTTACTTGTTTTCAGCTTATGGTGCTTGTGGATTATGCTGGCTCTAGTTTACCAGTTATTGCTCATGCCCCATGGAATGGCTTACACTTGGCAGATTTTGTCATGCCTATGTTCCTTTTCACTGCTGGAGTATCTCTTGCCATTGTATACAAGGTGGTGAATAAACATATCCTGTAGAACTGTATTTCTAATGATAAATATATTCAACTCTGTAATTATTAACTAGCTTTAGTTGTATAATGCTTGACCTCAAAGTTACTCCAACCATCACCAAACTTTAGGTAGACTGAGGGGTTGGTTGAAAGACAATCACATCACATGATTAATCATTGCCATTGACCTGTAAATTATTTATTACACCATGTTTAGATTAAGCAATATATGTATGTGTGTCTTTGATTTTACAAAGGAAATAAGTCAAATAACTGAAAACTTGAAACTGAAGCGCTCTTTTATCTTTCTTAAACATCAGAAAATTCCAAACAGATACGAAGCAACGTGGAAAGCAATAGCAAGAGCAATGAAACTTTTTCTTCTTGGTGTTTTTCTTCAAGGTGGTTACCTACATGGGATTACTTCATTAACATATGGAGTTGATGTTGAGAAAATACGCCTGCTTGGCATCCTACAGGTGTCATTGACTTTGACCAATCAACACCTTAACACACTACAATGTCTTATCGTTTTTCATCTAATTCTTGTCATCAATTCACTAATGTATATTTTCCAATTATTGTCATCATTTCAGAGGATAGCAATTGGATACATTGTTGCAGCACTGTTTGAAATTTGGATTCCCCGTAAAACCTACAAGAAAGAGCCATTCTTCAGGGTTTATATTTGGCACTGGTGAGAACTGATACTCTGAATCTTTTGTTAGATTTGATGATTATTTAACTTGTAATAATCTGACCTCTGATAAACTGTCTAAGAGGATGTTTCTTTTTTTACTTAATGGGGTTTATGAGTTTAGCACTTAATCTCCAACAGTTATACATGAATGCTTCTTTCTGACTTAATATGGACAAAACAACTTAATGGGTTAAGCCAAATTACTTGTCTTAATGTATTAAGACACCATCCCTTTACCTATTTACCCTTCTTTTTTCCTCCCAACTTAATGGTAAGCAAATAGACATGTTGACTTGGTCAATAAGCCCTTTGAAACTAAGTATGTTATTGGTGTAGGTGTGGTGTAATTTTGTTGTTGGCCATCTACATGGGATTGACATATGGGTTGTACGTTGCAGATTGGCAATTCAAGGACTTGCATTCATTATCCTCTTTAATTTCTGAAAATGGAAGTACAATCCGTACTGTATGACCCCACTCTATTAAACCTATTAGATAAAATTATTATTTTCTTCAAATAAATCACATCTATCTTGACTATAGGTGACATGCTCTGTTAGAGGTGATCTTGGGCCTGCTTGCAATGCTGCTGGAATGATAGACAGATATATTCTTGGCATTGATCATTTATATCAAAAGCCTGCTTACAGAAACCTCAAGGTATATATATATTATGAAATTCATATATCATATATGCAGTTGGTTATTTTTTATATATTATATAATTTGTATACAGGAATGTAATATATCTAAGAGTGGTCAAGTTTCAGAATCTTCACCTTCATGGTGCTATGCCCCTTTTGAACCCGAAGGCATCTTAAGGTAAGTTATTTATCTTTCAGTTTTAGCATCTTCATGAAATTGCATACAAGAATGTAATATATCTAATTATTTAAACTTGTGAATTCAAAATCAGTTGTTTAAAATGCGATTGAATCTTGTACAGCTAATGAATGACAGTTGGAATGCAGTTCCTTAACAGCTTCTTTGGCCTGCATAATTGGTCTTCAATATGGTCATATTTTGATCGAATTACAGGTGTGAATTTCATTTTTATTTTAGAGTATTTTCCTTGGTCAAATCTTGGTTGACCGAATTTGTTGCAGGGGCATAAAGATCGACTTTGCAACTGGTCCCTCCTCTCAGCTTCATTTCTAATTCTTGGATCCATACTTGCTCTCATAGGTACATATATATATATATATATATATATATATATATATATATATATATATATATATATATATATATATATATGTATATGCTTTTAGTTTTCAGTTTCTAAATAATATTTTACAATATTATTATTAACCTTTTTACTTTTTGTCAATCTCAGGTATTCCTTTGAACAAGGGCTTGTACACATTGAGTTACCTTCTGGTAACTTCAGCAGCATCAGGACTCACATTTTGTGCATTATATTTACTGGTAAATAAAAATATCAAAATATCAAAATAAACCCCCCATTGGTTTAGTGTAGTTATTTTAACACGTGTAAATTATTTACAGGTGGATGTATACAGATGGAGGCGTACAGTGTTTGTGTTTGAATGGATGGGAAAACATTCTTTAAGCATTTTTATTCTTGTCACATCAAACTTGGTTGTCATTATGATCCAAGGATTCTACTGGAAGTCTCCTCACAATAACATTGTAAGTCTTTTATTTTCTCCTCAATTTTTACTATATATAGTAAAATCCAATTCTTGTGGTTAACAGATCTACTGGATTGTATCACACATTGTGCAAAAGTAGCGTATGCACATTGGTAACTGGTAAGTCTGATCTATATATACAGCATGTTAAATGTGATATCAATATTTCGGTATTCATGTTTCATTTGGATGTAGTTTTCTTAGGATTTAATGGAGTCTCCATTTTTGCAATTTATTGGAATGGTTGGAGGGGTGTAAACACTTGAAAGATGATTTGATTGAAGATTAAAAACAATGACGATATCATTTATAGCATGTCCAGTGTACTTTAGATTAAACTCCATTAGCCAATTTGACGACAGACTAACAATAAACATGTAATTCCTAGTTTATAGAAGTTATGAAATGGTTACTCTTATCATTCCTAGAGGTCCACATGACTACATGGGTCATATAGGATTGGGTGTAACCCGATTATGATCGAGTGTTTCCAAACCAGATTATCCGGTTTTGTATTTTTTTGCAAATGGAAATTTAACTCCAGCCCAATATATGTTTTTATTATATTTGAATTTGCATGCAAAATAAAAAGATGGGGTAAAAATACAATAAAAGGAAACTAGAAATAAAATACAACTTTTATTAGTCAACTAAATCTCCGTCATCTTCGAATTCTGAATATAAATATAATCAATCTTGGACGGTGTCTATGACTCTATTCCTTCATCGAGGTGACTCCCATCTATTTTGGTCGTTGGTAGTGATATCTTGGATGCAACTTGTTTTTTTTCCATGGATTTGTTGCTCACATGATGCTAGAAGTTTGCCTTCAAAAGGATTTTGCATCGTCTTCCATTGATTAAGGTATTACCCTGCTACAAAGAGAAAAATTGGATTTGGAAAATACAATAAAAGCTACTTTTCCCGCCAAGCCAAAACATATAGGTTTTTAGATTTGCAATGCTCATGTTTGCTAAAAAGTTCGATATTTGCTATTTGGGGTTGGAGTTCATTGCCCCTTTATTTTTTTTTCTCGGTTTTCAAGGCGCACATTTCCGTTGTTAATTTATTTAAGAAGCTGCGAAGAAGATTTATTTGGGGAGGCAATGAAGAAAAAAACAAGATCGATTAGGTGGCTTGGAAGATTGCTTTAGGACCAAAGGAGAAGGAAGGGCTTGGAATCGGGTCGTTGATTGCTCGAAATTGGGCTTTGTTGTTTCAAAAATGTCCCTCAAAAATCTTTTCATATTTAAAATCTCGTTACTTCTAAAAATGCAAAGATAAGTACATATAGTAACTAGTTATAAATACATATAATAACAAGTGATACATAACATACATCTCCTTAAAAATCTTTTCATATTTAAAATCTCACTACTTCTAAAAATACAAAGATAAATACATAGAGTAACAAGTTATAAATACACTAATTTATAAGATATGAAAACTACAGTTATAAAATTAATTAAAATTTCATAGTAAAAACTTAAATTTATTAATCAATTATTTTAAATAAATTATTAATTAAGAGATATTTTTTTAGTTATATAAAATTATAATCGTTGATTTAAATAAATAAATAAAATTATATCACCTTATAATACATATTTATTTTATTTTATTTTTTATTCTAATGTTGTTAATTTAATGTAAATAGAGTGAAATTTAAAATGAAAAATTAATTATTTTTAATTTAATGTAATTGGAGTAGGAAATTTAAAATTTAGAATTTGAAATAAAGAATTAATAAATTGATATGTGACAATAGCATATAATATTATTAAAGATTTCTAATATTGTGATACTTATCAATAAGAGAATAAACTTATTCATTTATTAAAATAAAGATATAATAACAAATGATACATAACATACATCTCCACAAAGCATATAGAATTAAAGCATGCCATCATGGCATCAAATAGGTATATTTGCTAAAATAGCATGAACTTACCTCAGTAGCTTGTGAATGAAGCTTCTTAACTTCTTTAAAATGTCCTTTGATCTCCTATAAGTCATAAAAATTAAGTATGACACCCATGAAACTCTACAAGTAAATCGACTTATAAATTTTCCAATTAATGGGCTCATACGACCTTGAAAAATAAATTATAAAAGGGTATAAGGTTGATGCACGGCCATAAACAAATTGTGTAAGACCTTGAAATGTATAATTACACACCCTAATCTATTTGAACATGTAACCATATTGCATAAGGTTCTCCTTCATGCACAAACTCACAAAAAAAAAATCATGTATGAGGATGTACTCTCAAATAAAAATCTCCCCCAAATCTTTTTGTCAAGTCTCTGACCACCTTTACAACTTTAATACATAGCCTTACTGCCTTACAGCTCCTACATACTATCGCATGGCCTTAAAAAAGATATGAATATACATACACCTTAATCATCGTCCTTAATGGTACTAAAGTCCCTTGTATGTATATCTCTTTGCCATTTAGGTAGTGTTTGGTACGTGGAATGAGACTAGACAGAATAGAACAAAAACATCTTAAATTACGTTTGAAACTGTTAAAACATATTGTCTATTATAGTTTACTTTTCATATTAGACATATTACAGGGGCATGTATGTAAATCTTTGTATTATTTATAGTTGTTAATGAAATACAAATCATAACGAGAATTATTCCACAAACCATAGCAGTTGGAACTGTCAAAGCATACTGTATAGTTTAGTTTACATTTCATATATATATATATATATATATATATATATATATATATATATATATATATATATATATATATATATATATATATATATATATATATATATATATATATATATATATATATATAGTAAAAGAGCCGGTATATAAATCTTTGTATTATTTATAGTTGTAAATGCAATATAAAACCCTAACAAGAATTATTTATTCCACAAACCAATAGGACCATAAGTCAAATGGAACTAATTTTTTGAATTTTAATCCACCCAAAAGGGTGAAACAAGTTGAATCGAAAGTAAAATGACAAATAATCCTTTATATATCTCATATAAAGTGTGTGAGATATGTATTATGAGACACCCCTAATCTATTTGAACATGTAACCATACACCTTAATCATCGTCCTCAATGGCACTAAAGTCCCTCATATTTATATCTCTTTGTTTTTTAGATAGTGTTTGGTATATGGAATGAGACTAGACAGAATAGAACAAATACATCTTAAATTGCATTTAAAGTTGTTAAAACATATCGTCTATTTTAGTTTACTTTTCATATTATACATAGTATAGAGGCATGTATGTAAATCTTTGTATTATTTATAGTTGTTAATATAATACAAATCCTAACGAGAATTATTCCAAAAACCATAGTATATTATATAGTTGTTAATAGTTTAGTTTACTTTTCATATTATATATTATATAGTAAGACAACCCATGAAGGCCCAGCACAATTTAAGGTAAATCACACACAATAATAAGAAGAAAAAATCTATAAAAAATATATATATATTATTCCAAAATTAAGAAAAAAAATAAAGGAAACCCATATTATGTAATCACCAACAAAGCTTGTGATGGTTGATATATAGTACCAGCAAAATCGTCAATAACTTTGTTCTTTGAAAACCGATTGCAGCTAAAATGGTACTAAATAATTTCTCTCGAAGATTTTTGAAATCTAAAAAAAAAAAGTAAACAATGATTTTGTTACCAAAATTTTGATTTAGGGGTACTATTTGTAGTTTTGAAGTGATGTTGATGTTAATAATTGTTTTATATGAAGGGAATCCGGTAATTTTATTATTTTGTTCTATTATGTCATACGATCTTAAGTTCATCAAAAGCTACACATATAATATGTTTAGTTTAGTTATGGATCTTATTATCAAACACCACCTTATGAACGTACGAATGGTGATGATGAGAGAAAACCTCAAAAGATCAAGGTTTTCGATCTAAACCTTTTCCCTAAAACCATTATTTTGGAAATAACCCCAAATGTTAGACTTAGTGTCCAAATACTTGTAATCATTAAGTAATCCATTAAACTCCAAACTTTAACCCAAATGATTAGTTTCCATCGTTAATACAACATGAACACCAAAATACCAAATGTAATGGTATGCCGAATTCCAAAATAACGATGCTTTAAGTAGTGGTGAGTGGTGACCAACATTTGAGTATTTCTCAGTTAGCAATGGTCCTAGTTGCAAAATGTAATGTCATTTTTCTATGGCTTATAAAATGCTTTAAGTAATGAAATTTTTTTAATTCATTAATTAAGTAATCTATTGTTTTAATTAAAATGCCTCAAATTTGTTAAAATGTATTTTTTTTATAAACGTTATTTAGTGTTCGGCCAGTTGTTCTTGAAAGTAACATGAATTTTGTTCGTGAATTTTCAATCTTTTATATGTTATGGGAAGTGCTAACAACCTCCTTTCATCCTTTGACATCCATTAATTTACCAATTTTTTAGATTTAAGTAATTAAGTAATATAGAATTAGAAGGGAATATTACAGACAATTACAGAAGATCATACTTTTATACTTTGTCTCATTGCCTAAGAATCTTATGGATAATTTTATTTAATGTTTAAGATATGCTTATATAATCAAAATGGAAATTATAAAAGTGATTCTTTGTTAATTATTTTCAATCAAATATCATCTTTTTGGTTTTAGTGTTTTTTAATAAGTACAATAAGTGATTCAGTGAAACTACAAATCGATATTATTGTTAAAAACGCACTCTCTTTCCTTTAGTTGTATCCAATGTTATTAAAATCTTTCAATCATTCCTAAATTTTGACCGCCAATCATGCCTTGACACATGCTTTTGTGTCGCATTACAATAAAATATGTGTTATAAAACATAATTTTGGCAACTGTTGGCCAAATTTTCTCTGATATATGATATATATTTTTGATGTACAATCTAACTAAGTAAAAAGGTGAATAAAAAGTGAATAGGTGGACATATGAACATTTTAAATGAGTTACTTTTAAACAAAACAAATGCAAATTTTTTTTTTTTTTTTTAAATTCTATTTTAATATAATATCATTGAATCCAGGTAACTTATGGAATAAAAAAGATCAATTATATGTCTTTTTATTATAGAAAATCATCAAATATTTTTTTAACGTATATAACTCAAACTTTTGGTCCCTCAATTGAAAACTATATCTAATGATTTGTGAAAACATCGATTGAGTTTTGTATGTTCTTCTTTTATCTTTGTTCTATTAGTTTTTATTTACAATTTGGTAGGCTTGAATAAATTGCCATAACTTTTGTAATGACCTAAATTTTCAAAAAAAAAAAAAAAAAAAAAAAAAAAAACCATTTTCAGATAGTCAAAACACTTTCCATAAACCATAAAATCTCAATACAATTGTTTTCAAATTCTTAACAATAACAATATTATTCCAATCATCAGAGTGTCACATAAAATGCCTGAGAGATAGTGCAAGACGCACCATCAAGCATTGCACTTGCCCTTGGGCTCATATGTACCTGAAACAAATCCACAAACTGTAAGCTAATGCTTAGTGAGTTTTCCAGAGCACACCCCACATACAATCCACATAAACACATATCATATTAGCTATAACAGCTACATATACACATAAGCCATGCATACAACATATAGGGATGTCGTGGGCTCGTCCCCAAGGTCTTACTCCAGGATGTCATGGGCTCCCGACATGGTATTACTGATGGTCTTTATCCAAAAGAACATCCTATGTGCTCATACAAACCCTAAAGCTTGGATCTAGCTAGGTTTCTCTATTGTACATGCAATTCATCCAAGACTTACAAACCCTAATCTAGGATATGCATATCGAAATTATCACATAAGAGCATATCTAGATGATTACCTCTTCAAGAATGGCTTGAATCTTTTTGTCTTGGAGCTTAAAGTCACAAGTGTCACTCCTCTAATGGCGTACAAACACCACAAGCAAGAGGGTGACTAAATAGAAGGAGAAGAAGCACCAAAACCGTCCTAGGGTTCTTCCAAAAGAGTTCCACATGTTTTTGGGGCTATAGGGGTCTTTATATAGTGAGGCAATTAGGGTTATCAGCTAGGAAACCCTAATTTGACTGCTTAGGCCCTAAGCAACCCATGGACTCCCTTTAGAACAGCCCTTGGACGAATTCCTTATGGGCTTCCCATAGAATTCGTCCAACCTATGTTCCAAGGTGATCCATAGCCCAATTGTAACTATCTTATAATTACAATTCCAGTCCCCAAAGTTTAATTAATGTCTTTTTAGTCACAAAATTAATTCTTAATTAATTCTTGACTAATATTAATTAACCAATATGATTTCTACTTTAATATATTATTCATATAATGTATTAATAAATCATAATTAACCCTCTTTCTCCATCAATCATCATATCAAGTTGCTTTGGTGAAGGCAACCCAAAACGACCATGCACAACCGGGTCAAGTACATATCAAATATAGTTACGGGCTTAGACACTAATCCACACTTACACATTAAGTGCCATGGGCTCTCACATGGTCTTTGATAGGAAATCCATGAGCTCTCTACATGGTCTTACATCCAGTTGCCATGGGATCTCCCCTGGTCTTTTAGGAAAGCCATGGGCTCTCCTATGGTCTTACATCCATGTGTCATGGGCTCTCCCATGGTCTTCCATACAAGCATACCACATTTAAAATAGCATACTCCCTAGCACATAACAACCTATCATGCCTCATAATGTAACTTCATCTAGTATACCACATATCATAAAATGGGTCGGCCTTGGTGCCTTAGACCCATTGGTATGGTGAGGAGACTCACCTCTCGTGAATTCTGAACTGACAAGCTAAGATCAGATTAATCCCACGTGCTGCTCCAACTCAACAGCTTATAATTACCATGTATTGACTTGTCATGATCCCAAATTACCTTAAATATCCTCAAAGTCAACCCTGGTCAAAGTTAAGGTCAACAGTCAATGTTGACCTTAACTCGTCGAGTGCATCCAACAACTCATCGAGTTACCCGAGTTACTCTTCAACTCGCTGAGTTACCTATGTAACTCTTTGAGTTCCTCAATGTCTAGAATTCTGAAAACCCATGCAGACCGAAAACCCCAATCCTTCACAAAAATCACTCGAAATCTTGAAAACGGGCAAACTCTACTTGACTCATCGAGTTGTGTAAGGGACTCGACGAGTTCCTTCAGTCCTTTTTGTGTTCATACAGTTTTAAGCTATTCCAAAGTTCCAGATTGCAAATCTAGCCTCCTAATGCATGGTTTCCACGTCAAGTTGCATACTTTACGTGCATGCAAGCTCTTAATTGCCAAAACCAAGCTAAGGAAGGGGTTTTGGCCAAAGAGAAGGACCAAGCTTGATATATTCAGCAACTTTATAATTCCAAGGACTTAGAGGAGTCCATATCTGAAGTTGCAACTCCAGATCTTACCCAACACTCGAAATGCTTCACAAATATAATATAAATGGCCTAAACCCCAAGAAAAAAGGGATCTAATGCTAGGATGATCAAGGTAACACCTTCTTACCTTTAATTTGGGTGTCCAAATGTTGTAGATGTTGGATCTACAGTCTCCTTCTCGCTCCAAGCTCCTCAATCTTCAACTCATTCAACTAAATGCACCAGAAACTCTCTCTTAGCCTCTCAATCTCAAGGAAACATGTAACATCCCAGAATCGCAAGAGTAGAGTTGAAGGGCTAAAAGTGTAAGTTTCGGAGGGCGACTCGGCGAGTCCATGGATAGACTCGACAAGTCAGGTCGCGACTATGGTCGCGTATCAAGTGGCCTACTCAGCGAGTCCAAAGATGGACTCGGCGAGTAGGTGCTGTGTGGAGAAAACCCTAATTTTCGGGGTTGAGCCCTATATAAAGATCATTATGCCCCTCCACAGCCTCCTCTATTCCCCCCTTGAGTCCTAAAAACCCTAATTTCGTGGAGAGCCCCATTGTTGAGCAAATTAGAGCTTGGAGAGGTGTTGGTTGAAGAAATCTTGAAGGAGAAGTGGCTTGGATCAAAGGGCTTTGCTTGGATTCGAGTTTCATTGCTGTTGAGGCATCCTTTGGAGGTAATACTTTCGTTCTTGGGTTGTGTTCTCCTAGTTTCTCATTTTGGGGTTGTGTGGGGAGCTTAGTTGTGTGGCACCTTGATGTTTGGAGGATGGATCTGAGGTTGCTACCTCAGATCTGGAGTGGAGAAGATCTTAAGAGCATTAAAGCCCCTGTTATTGTGTTGTTAATGGAGCTATCATGTCCCAAACCTTGGTTCTAAGGTGAATAAGGCCTAGATCTCTTTAGATTCACGTAAAGTTTGCCACTTTACGTGATGGATGGATTGTAGGAGGTTGGATCTATGTTTTGGATCAATTGCATGGCCTGAGATGCTTCTGTATGGATTCGGACCGGTGGTACTCGACGAGTCACATGGGTGGACTCGACGAGTTGCTTGAAGATGGCCTGAAACTCGGCAAGTTGGAAGAACAACTCGGCGAGTAGGTTGAAGATAGCCTTGGACTCGGCGATTCTGTTCTTGGACTCGGCGAGTCTTGTCGAGGAGTCCCAATATTTCTGGTTGAGTCGATGAATCAGTGAGTCGGGGGATGACTCGGTGAGTTGGGTGCGAGTGGACTCAGAGTTGTTGGACTCGACAAGTCTTGGGGTGACTCGGCGAGTTGGGTCGCTGATTGAGGGAAGTTCTGAGCTTAAGGACTCGGCGAGTCATCAGGTTGACTCGGCGAGTAGGGTCAGTCAGGGGTTGACTTTGACTTGTCCAAGGTTGACCAGTTGTCTTCCAAGGGTATTTATTGAGTTGTATGTTTTGATGTTCAGTGGAGGAGTTCGTGTTAGAGTTCGGAGCACCGGGATCTTATCCTTTCAGCCGGCAGTTTCGAGGCGAGTTATCCTCACTATATCAATAGGGTCTAAGGCACCAAGGCTGGCCCTTTATTGGATTGAGATTCGGATATGGTTATTATGTTATTGTTTGATGTGTCTGCATCCTGGTAGCTAGGATGGTACATGCTAGGAGACCTTGTTAAGGTCAGTTTCCCGACATATAGAGTGATGCTATGCTAGTGACCGGTTAGGTCGGCAACCTGGTTAGGGTAATGATATGCTATGTGATCTGTTTGCTCGGTTTGTTGACTATGACTGTTATATGATTGTATGTTTTGTGCACATGGTTGTTTGGACTGGAGATGGGTTGAGGCGGGTCCTGCTTTGTGCTGTAGGCCAAGATACCCAGGGCGGACCGGTTATTCCAAAGGCCCAGCGAGCGGTCCGGATAGGCTGTAGGCCCCACGGGGGCGGACCAGACGTGCCGAGGCTCGGAGAGTGGACCAGACCGACTGAAGGCCCCATGCGGGCAGACCAGTCACACTGTAGACTCAGAGAGTGGACCAGGTGGGTTGAAGGCCCGATGCGGGCGGACCAACCCCACTGTAGACTCGAAGGACATGACTAGACCTGGAGGATGGATCCGATGGACTGAAGGCCCGATACGGCGGACCAGTCACACAGTAGACCCGATATGCATGGCTGTTCTATGTTCTGTTATGTTATGTATGTTTTATATGTTATGGGCCGGAAGGCAATATGTTTTGGACCGGAAGGTCGTAGCCTGGAAGGGCGTATACGTGGTTGGTATTTTGGGGGTATCTCACTAAGCTTTCGGGCTTACAGTTGTGGTTTAATGTTTTTCAGGTTCTTCAGGAGACCGTGGCAAGGCGAAGGCACGATCGTACCGCTCCTCATGATTTTGTAGCAATGTGATTCTGGGGATACTCTAAATGATTTGTATTGAAAACCTTTTTGTAAACAATTTAATGAAAATCGGGTTGTTTTAAAAAATTTAAATTGGTTGTATTTTTCGGATGTTACAAGTTGGTATCAGAGCCTTGGTTTGAGTGAATTGGAGGAACACTTGTGTGACTCCAGTCTCAAATCGAGGAGGGTTTTCAAAAGAGAATTTAAAATGGTTTTCAAAGTAAGTAAAGGAGGATGCGGAGGTACGATCAGCCGGAGCCAGTAAGTAACCACAAAATACCATACATGACAATTGTTTTATTGAGCTTTGATAGAACAGCATGCTAGAGTTAGGCTAGGGATCTTCAGGATTTCTTGATGAGTTGCCTGATTTATGATGCCTGCTAGCCTAGGGTTCCTTGTGAGAGATTTCTAGTGTTCCTCTAATTGTGAGGATAGAGTGTTGTTATGTATGTCGCTAGGGTGTTGTGGAAGTACTTCATACAAATATGGGTAGGTGCGGAAGGTAGTATGGGCCCGTACTACCGGAAGCACGGACCCATACGCGTATCATGGAAACCATGACCTCTAGGGTTGGGATGAGAGCTGGTTCCCGGGATAGTGGGAAATGTCTGAGATTTTGGTGTTTTATTTTCAGTATGGAGATTTCAGGGCACACTGGGAGTGGATCCGGGTCAGGATCAGGAGCAGGAGAGAGAGTTCTGGGTGGGTCTGTGCAACCCGAGGTTGTCAGTCAGATGAGTACGCACGAGTTGGATGCGAGGATTCGTGAGATCCTGCATGATGAGGTTGCTGCATTGTTTCGGGCTGAGCTGCCGGAGTTGTTTGGGTCGATCAAGACCGCCATGGTGGAGTATTTTGATGAGCGCTATGCGGCTCTCACGGAGACGGCTGCCACGACGGCTACATCAGCTGTAGCAGCGGCAGGGGGAGGAGCTAGTAGAGGTTTTCAGTATCGGGACTTCGATAATACGAAGCCTCCCACCTTTGATGGAGTTCAGGATCCGATCGTTGCTATGAGATGGTTATCAGATGTGGAGGGATGTTTCTTCACGTGTTCATGCCCTGCTAATCAGAGGGTGAGGTGCGCTCTGAACCTGTTAAGGCTCGGGGTAAAGGATTGGTGGAGATTGACCACGGGGCCGTACTCGGATGCGCAGAGGGCTGGGATTTCATGGGATCGGTTCAGAGAGATGTTCAGCACTCGTTATGTTCCGCAGGTCGAGAGGGAGAGGTTGGCTCAGGAGTTCTTGGAGCTGAAACAGGATTCGGAGTCGGTGACGGAAATTACCAGGATGTTTACTGAGAGGGCGATGTTTTGCCCTGAGTTCGCTTCGGAGCAGGCTCAGATGTCCCGATATCTGAGTATGCTAAAGAGAGACATCAGGCAGTTTGTGTCGGCGTAGAGGTGCGAGACTTTGCTGGAGTTGCAGGAGGCCGCCAGGCGGCGTGAGATAGAGATTGAGTTGCAGATGCGTGAGCTGAGGCAAGCTCCGGTTCAGTCGCAGCCAGCGACGAAACGGTCTAAGACCGTTGATTCCAGGATGGGAGATCAGGGTAGCCACGTCTGTGGAAAGTGTGGAAGGGGTCACGCCGGGGTTTGTCGGTCCGGTGGAGCATGCCGCAAGTGCGGAAAGGAGGGACACTATGCGAGGGATTGTCGGCAGTGTCAGTTCGGGATTTAAGGATATGCTATCATTGTCATTAGGTTGGACATTTGAAGGTCAACTGTCCACAGCTTGCTGCAGGACCGATGCAGGCTCCAGCACCAACTACGTTGAGGATCACAGGTGGAGGTCAGGGTGGAGCGGAGCCCCCAAGGGCTTAGGGTCGTGTTTTTCAGCTTGCTGCTGCAGGTATGTTTCTTTCTGTTGTTTTGATTATTTATGATTATTGTGGAGTATTATTATCTGCTAGTTTCGTTGGTTGGTTATGGAATTGCGTTTCGGGTTTTCGTGTGGTATCCGTTGTTCCTTGAGGGTTTGGCGAGTTGTGATCGAGATTTTGTTTTGGTATCCTTTGTTCCCTGAAGGATCGATATGGTTATGGATTAGTACTTCGACCTATTGTGGATTATCTCTGTGAGGATTAGTGGCGGATGCGGCGTTGGTTTGAATGTCAGGTAGCCTTTGCAGTCTGAGGGATGGATATTTTAAAATTGGGTTCCTTTCGAGCGGGTTGTTCAGTGTGGAAACATGATTTTTATGAAAGTTGTTAGCGCTGGTGAGAAACATTTTGCGTGTAAGTGTCAATTTTATGCAAGGTTGCTTTGGGAGATCGATGATGGCGACTGGTGATTAATTTTCAGTGTTTTAAGTGGGGGAGAATGGGAAATTCTCCGGATGATCGTTGGGCTTGAGAGGTTGTTTAAATGCTTGGGGAATTCAGCGGTATTTCTATCAGCCGAAAGCAGGCTCGTATGGGCGAGTAACAGGCGTGCGGGGCGGAATACAGACCTAGAGCAATTGATTGTGGAAGGCATGGGAGCAGGCCGGGATCGAATATGTACGATGGAGATAGAGTTTGGAACCCTTAGAGGGCTAGAACGGTATGCACGGGAGGATTTCTCGAAGGGATAGTTCGGAATGATGAATGCTAGTTGAGCGGTCCGGATAGACTGAAGGCCGGTAGGCGTACCAGTCAGGCCGAAGGCTCGGAGGACGGTCCAGTCAGATTGGCTGAAGGCCTGGGGAGGCGGTCCAGTCATGTTGAAGACTCTACGAGTATTGTTGGATCGATTCGAGGTTATGGGTTGCGTATGTTGCAGTGTGATTACATTGGGAGGTCTGGCCCCGGTTAGCGATCTTGAGCAGTGAAGGTAGTACATGGGCTTGAGAGTCCCTGCGATGAGAGTCAGAGTAGTGGTGATGTATGGATGTCGGGTACGCTTTAAGGAGCTGGTGTAGCGTGGGGTGAGCACCATAGTACCTGTCATGGTGATAGGGCGGACGAGTGGTTTCCTTGGTAAGGAAAGAGGGAGGAATGGAATTCCGAAAGGGAGTGCGAATTCACGGAAGTGAAAGCGGCAGTGTAGATATATGATTGGAGTGGTCCATCGATGGTTTTTGAGTAGCGTGTTGCGGTAGTAGATTAAAAGCTCATTCGACTTGAGATGCCTGCTCAGGGCGCGGAGGGAATTCCGCGGGCGTAGAGCCAGGGAGAGGGGTTCGGAAGGGATGCGGAGAGAGAGTCTTGGACTCTCAGTGAGATTCTGATCAGGGTTTTGGGTATGTAATAGCGGTTCATCCTGGAAGGATGTTTGAGGATATCATCAGTGTATCGGGTTTTCCAAACCTGAGGGTGCTAGAGCTAGATCAGCATGTGTGTGTGATTGCGAGCGGAGAACTCGGGGGAGTTGCTCCGGAATTGAAGAATGGGTCTTTCTGTCGTCATGGAATGGATAGAGTGGGATTCGGATCGGGGAACAGATGGTTCATGGTTTTCTATCCATAAGAGTCAAGTGAAAGATGAGAATTGGAGCAGTAAGGTATCATGGGTAATTCTCGGTTGTTGAGTACAGCTATCGGAGGGTACAGCTGGTGCCGGTTTGAGTAGGTGGTTGGGACACCGTATGGAAGGAGAAAGTGAGTTTCTGGTTTCTATGGTTATGTCTTGAGGGACTTGGTTCGGTCAAGGTCAGTTGGCGCGTCGTGGGAAGAAATTTGAAGATGAGATGCCGTAGACTTCGAGGACGAAGCCTAATTTAAGTGGGGGAGAATTGTAACATCCCGGAATCGCAAGAGTAGAGTTGAAGGGCTAAAAGTGTAAGTTTCGAAGGGCGACTCGGCGTGTCCATGGATAGACTCGGCGAGTCAGGTCGCGACTATGGTCGCGTATCAATTGGCCTACTCGGCGAGTCCAAAGATGGACTCGGCGAGTAGGTGCTGTGTGGAGAAAACCCTAATTTTCGGGGTTGATCCCTATATAAAGATCATTATGCCCCTCCACAGCCTCCTCTATTCCCCCCTTGAGTCCCAAAAACCCTAATTTCGTGGAGAGCCCCACTGTTGAGCAAATTAGAGCTTGGAGAGGTGTTGGTTGAAGAAATCTTGAAAGAGAAGTGGCTTGGATCAAAGGGCTTTGCTTGGATTCGAGTTTCATTGCTGTTGAGGCATCCTTTGGAGGTAATACTTTTGTTCTTGGGCTGTGTTCTCCTAGTTTCTCATTTTGGGGTTGTGTGGGGAGCTTAGTTGTGTGGCACCTTGATGTTTGGAGGATGGATCTGAGGTTGCTACCTCAGATCTGGAGTGGAGAAGATCTTAAGAGCATTAAAGCCCCTGTTCTTGTGTTGTTAATGGAGCTATCATGTCCCAAACCTTGGTTCTAAGGTGAATAAGGCCTAGATCTCTTTAGATTCACGTAAATTTTGCCACTTTACGTGATGGATGGATTGTAGGAGGTTGGATCTATGTTTTGGATCAATTATATGGCCTGAGATGCTTCTGTATGGATTCAGACCGGTGGTACTCGACGAGTCACATGGGTGGACTCGACGAGTTGCTTGAAGATGGCCTGGAACTCGGCGAGTTGGAAGAACAACTCGGCGAGTAGGTTGAAGATAGCCTTGGACTTGGTGATTCTGTTCTTGGACTCGACGAGTCTTGTCGAGGGGTCCCAATATTTCTGGTTGAGTCGATGAATCGGTGAGTCGGGGGATGACTCGGTGAGTTGGGTGCGAGTGGACTCAGAGTTGTTGGACTCGACGAGTCTTGGGGTGACTCGGCGAGTTGGGTCGCTGATTGAGGGAAGTTCTGAGCTTAAGGACTCGGCGAGTCATCGGGTTGACTCGGCGAGTAGGGTCAGTCAGGGGTTGACTTTGACTTGTCCAAGGTTGACCAGTTGTCTTCCAAGGGTATTTATTGAGTTGTATGTTTTGATGTTCAGTGGAGGAGTTCGTGTCAGAGTTCGGAGCAGCGGGATCTTATCCTTTCAGCCGGCAGTTTCGAGGCGAGTTATCCTCACTATATCAACAGGGTCTAAGGCACCAAGGCCGGCCCTTTATTGGATTGAGATTCAGATATGGTTATTATGTTATTGTTTGATGTGTCTGCATCCTGGTAGCTAGGATGGTACATGCTAGGAGACCTTGTTAAGGTCAGTTTCCCGACATATAGAGTGATGCTATGCTAGTGACCGGTTAGGTCGTCAACCTGGTTAGGGTAATGATATGCTATGTGATCTGCTTGCTCGGTTTGTTGACTATGACTGTTATATGATTGTATGTTTTGTGCACATGGTTGTTTGGACTGGAGATGGGTTGAGGCGGGTCCTGCTTTGTGCTGTAGGCCAAGATACCCAGGGTGGACCGGTTATTCCGAAGGCCCAGCGAGCGGTCCGGATAGGCTGTAGGCCCCACGAGGGCGGACCAGACGTGCCGAGGCTCGGAGAGTGGACCAGGCCGACTGAAGGCCCGATGCGGGCGGACTAGTCACACTGTAGACTCAGAGAGTGGACCGGGTGGGTTGAAGGCCCGATGCGGGTGGACCAACCCCACTGTAGACTCGAAGGACATGACTAGACCTGGAGGATGGATCCGATGGACTGAAGGCCCGATACGACGGACCAGTCACACAGTAGACCCGATATGCATGGCTGTTCTATGTTCTGTTCTGTTATGTATGTTTTATATGTTATGGGCCGGAAGGCAATATGTTTTGGACCGGAAGGTCGTAGCCTGGAAGGGCGTATACGTGGTTGGTATTTTGGGGGTATCTCACTAAGCTTTCGGGCTTACAGTTGTGGTTTAATGTTTTTCAGGTTCTTCAGGATACCGTGGCAAGGCGAATGGGCGATCGTACCGCTCCTCATGATTTTGTAGCAATGTGATTCTGGGGATACTCTAAATGATTTGTATTGAAAACCTTTTTGTAAACAATTTAATGAAAATCGGGTTGTTTTGAAAAATTTTAATTAGTTGTATTTTTCGGATGTTACAAAACAACAAAGAACGGCTTAGGGTTTCTTCTCTGAGTAGTGAAATGGTAAGGGAGGCCACAAGAGGCAGATTAAGTCCATTAAATAGGATGCGAAACCTAAAAATTAGGGTTTTCCTTTACAACGCCTACTCGTCGAGTCGGGGTCTTCCGACTTGTCGAGTAGGATCTGAATCCCGTGTCCTCATAAATGAATCTACTTGACGAGTTGGAGCTCCCCAACTCGCCGAGTCTAAGCACAAAACCCTAAAAATTCGATAAATTAAATGATACATGGAATAGGTGTTACAAATCTCTTCCACTTGAACTAGATTTCGTCCTCGAAGTCTACTTACGTGAATAAGTCTGGATAGTGATCTTGCATCTCATCCTTCGGTTCCCATGCCCATTCGGAGCCTCTTCGGTGTTGCCATTGCACCTTTACTAGCTTTAATTCCTTGTTTCGAAGAACCTTTGTCTTCCTATCCAAAATTACAACATGCCTCTCAATGTAGTTCAGGCTCTCGTCCACCTAAATGTCTTCCAGTGAAACGATTGTGGCCTCGTCGGTGACACACTTCTGAAGCTGTAACACATGAAAGGTGTTGTGTATATGGCTAAGCCCGTCCGATGGATCCAACCGGTAAGCCACCTTTCCCACCCGAGCCGAAATCCTGAATGGTGCAATATATCGTGGCTCCAACTTTCCTCTCTTACGAAACCTGATGACCCCTTTCCATGGTGACACCTTTAGTAACACAAAGTCCTCCACCTAGAACTCAAGATCCGATTGATGCCGGTCAGCGTATCTTTTCTGATGGCTCTATGCGATTCGTAGTCAGTCACGCACCTGCTGAATCAAATTATTAGTCTTGAGCACCACTTCAGTGCTCCTCATGACTCGGTGCCCTACCTCACGCCAATAAACCGTGACATCGCCTCTGCGAAGTGGGCATGATGGCTTGTTGGTCAATGTCCCGGTTGACTCGGCCAATGCTCCGTTTGCGATACGGAAGCGGTGTAAGCAATTGGAGTGGAGATGATCGGTGTCACAAACGAAAGGGCGACAGCCTTTGTTGTAGGAGGTGCACTGGAGCAGAACAGAGTTGTGGGGATAGGATAGGCATATGGGACATGTGATGTCTTCTCATTTAGTATCAAGATGAAAACCCTCCATCAATGTTTGAATTTTTTGAAGTTTATAGTGGAGTTTTAGAAGAAAATGTGCGTGTCAACATGAAAATTTCATTAGCTGATCTTCAACAATACGAGCAATACGAGTAAGTGTACCTGGTAAAAGGACAATGAAAAATAGATCACTAATTTTAGTAGTCAAAACTAACAAAAAGATATACTCAAGAGATTTTCCATAGGTTGAATTTGTTATGGTTTCTAATTTTAGTCCATCACACTACTTTGAGATAAAAGGATTTGATGTAAATGTATTATACATGCTTCTCAAAGTACCATAGTTCCGAACTTTAGTCTATCCATTTATTTCTCCCACAAAATGAATTTTAGAAACTTATCACATAATCCATATAAAATCAGCATGTTCCTAATCATTCTCTTGTCCATTTGTTACATTCTCCATAAGAACATTGATTCATGAAACTGAATAATATTTGGTATCTCACAAGTTACTGCACTAAACTAATACAATAGTTAGGTTGTATATAAACATGATCTTTTTAATGATATATGTACTCAGAATCAATACCAAATCAACAAAATTACCCAAAAATAGTCAAACATAAACTGTTACAAAACAAGGCGGAAAAAAGTGGATTTATCGACGAATAAATGTAATATTAATGCTAAACTCTCCAATAAATCAGCAAACATTATGAAATTGATTAAATCAGAGTTACCAGCCCTAAAATGGACAAAGACCTATCATTAACGAACAATATTGGAATCAAAATGATGCAACCAAGCAAAATTGAGAGAATAAAGAACCGATAAGAGAATGAAGATAGATTTTACAAGTTGAAACTAACCTTGATGATGATCGATGATG
Organism: Lactuca saligna; assembly: GCF_052625555.1. Taxonomy (NCBI): domain Eukaryota; kingdom Viridiplantae; phylum Streptophyta; class Magnoliopsida; order Asterales; family Asteraceae; genus Lactuca; species Lactuca saligna. Next base: position 42,472,470 of record NC_136419.1, read on the forward strand.
AAGCAGTTGAGTGTTAGATTCGGAAGGTTTACTGAAATCGATCGGGGGAGGAACAGACTTATGTTTACCTGAAGTTATTGGAGAAGATGACCATCAATTTCTGATTCTTCATTGTTCCATAGCCAGATATGTGTTTCGCAGAAAGAGACCAATGAAACTATTTAAGAATACTATAATTCAGAAAAAAATGAAGTTTCATAGTAAAACATATCGAGCTTGTAATCTCAGAGCTGATGGTAGAGATTGATTGTTGGCTCTGCTCAATTTCCGGTTACAAAATTAGTGTTAAAATGAAAGGGTATGGAATTGTAATCATATATAAAAAAAAAAAAAAAAAAAAAAAGAGAGACTGATAAATAATTTTGGAAACGATTACTTTCAACAATCTCTGGAATTTGAGAGTCAATTTCTCTGGGAGCTGATTTATCGTATAGAAGCTAGAAACTCTCAATTATTTCCAACGAACGGAACGGAATGAAGGCAGATGAGGTTTGAAGAGGCAGAAAGGGTATCTTCGGAAGTTCACATGGAATTTGGAGCAGAAAAAATCGTTAGGAGGGGGTTTAGCAATTACCACGTGGCGATTGTGGTACTGTTTTATTAGAAGAATAGATATAACAATTAACTTTTTAAATGATCCTTTTTATCACTCATGTTTTATCCTAAGTCTCAAACTTTATAGTTGTGTCCTAATATTAAATAAGTGTAGTCAAATACAAGTGTAATATAAAGTTCGGGTGCACTTTTTCCAAATCTTAAAAGATATTCATATTTAAATCTAAATTTTAAGGAGCAAAGTTTACAATTGTACAATAGGTCAATGACAACCAACGGCTCCCAACTCCCATGTCCTAAGTCCTACTCCAACCTCCTTCATGGACTTCCCCTACCCCACTTTTTATTATTATTATTATTATTTTTTAATATATATATATATATATATATATATATATATATATATATATATATATATATATATATATATATATATATATATATAGTGTTAGGTTCATTTGAGACCACCTATATTTTGTGAGACCGTGAGACGCATTTTTTTTTTATTATTTATTTTTATTTTTTTAGTTAATTCAAGTTACGAAAATAATATTTTAAAAAAGAATTTTTTGATTTTTCCATTTATTTTGCATTTTAAAATTATTTTTTGAATATGTACCGTGTAATATTCTATTAGAAATTTTCACGTATTTTTAAAAAAAAAAACGAGATTTTTTTTTAATTTTTTTAGTTAATTCAAGTTCCGAAAATAATATTTAAAAAAACAATTTTTAGATTTTTCCATTTATTTTGCATTTTAAAATTATTTTTAGAATATGTACACTGTAATATTCTATTAGAATATTTCTCGTATTTTTAAAAAAAATGCGATTTTTTTTTATTTTTTTAGTTAATTCAAGTTCCGAAAATAATATTTAAAAAAAGAATTTTTAGATTTTTCCATTTATTTTGCTTTCTAAAATTATTTTTTAGAATATATCAGTGTAATATTCTATTAGAATATTTCACGTATTTTAAAAAAACGGGATTTTTTTTAGTTTTTTTATTTTTTTTAGTTAATTCAAGTTCCGAAAATAATATTTAAAAAAAGAATTTTTGGATTTTTCCATTTATTTTGCATTTTAAAATTATTTTTAGATTTGGTTTCACGGTGTCACAAAATTAGAATGATCTCAAATGAACTTGAACATATATATATATATATATATATATATATATATATATATATATATATATATATATATATATATATATATATAACTTTAGAATTTGTTATTTTGTCACAATAAGCACTTAATGAGAATAAATGACCTAATTTTTTGTATTATTTGAATTTACCATAAAGTTTCGGATTAGTCATTTTGGATTCCAAAAATATAAAATCTTGAATTTGCTTTTCAGATAATTACATATTTTTATACTTTTATATTTAACTCGACTTCAATATTGATAAGTTTATAATGTTTTGTTATATTTTAGTAAAAAATAAATAATCTTGTAAAATTTTTTGGATAAGTTCTTTTTATTTCGGATGTTGCCCTAGCTGCTTTTGAATATCACATAAAATTAGTTCAAAACAATATTAATTTAATCTAAAATGTAATTTTTCAGATATTATTGATTATTTCGGTAAATCAGAAAAAATTATATCATTTATATTAATACTAAAAAAGATATGCATTATCACATTATTTTATGTATTAACCACTAAATAATTTGCGGCATGTTAATTTGACTTCATTAACAATACTAAAAAAAATTATATCCTCTACACTTTAATGCTCAAGAATCATATGATCGTTTCATGATTATCCCATTATGTGATGTATTAACTACTAAACAATTTGCAACATAGTTAGCATGTTCATTTGACTTCGTAAAGTTGAATACCTGGACTACAATGTTTAAGAACTTCATTATGACAAACTAAGATGAGGCATTCAAGATTTTAATTACTATTTAAAGTATTTTACCCTTTAATTAACAAATAAACTTTCATTTATTAATTCGTTAAGCTCTTTAAATTTAACTGTTAGAGGATAAGCGGAATAATGTAAGAAGTTGGTAATGGATGCCACAAACTCACCAAGGGCCCAAAGACTCACATGTGACAGTGTGACAGCCAATTCCGAAATTTGGAGGGTCCATATTGATATAAGACAAAAGTTGAAGGATGTAGTGAGAACATCATTAATAAAACAAAGCCAACGACACCAGTTTTAGCTGTTAAAACTTAAAATTCTAAACAACGGAAAAATACAAAGGAAAAAGATAAGTCGGGCCATTACCATGCAATTAGCCGTTGTACATAAAGTGTGGTGTATGATAGGCTGTCATAGAAAGCCCACAGGAGATTATGGCCCCACCCCAAAGAAACCTTGATTACTTTCTCACATGGTCTTTGCTGTACCCGTGGGCCCACTTTTCCACTACTCACCCAAACTCTTTGTTATTTGAATGTTTGCAAAAAGATTCATATAGTTTCATGAATTTTACGTTTTCCCCTTTAATAATGATAAAATTTACAAATAAAACACAAAGCATGTAGAAGTTAAACAAGTTAGGTTTTGAGTAAGTAGTTGTGAGATGTCTTTATCTAGAATAGGTAGCAAGTTTTGTGTGGGTTTAAAGGGTGTTTGGCATTCATTTTTAAATAATTGTTTATATTTTTAGCTTTTTCAAATGAGGTTGTTAAGAAGTCATGTAACTTTTGTTCTTTTTTCTGCACCCTTAAAATTTTATACAAACATATTTTAAAATTTTCTTTTTTAAAAAAGATATAAATCAAAAAGTTATTTTTTAAATGAGACTTTTTAGTTTAAAAAGTTATCCCACCCCCCCCCCCCCCCCCCCTTCCCTCCACCTCTGCCTAGTTAAAATAAATTAGGTTTTAGGCTATGCGGTGCATTTATCTTTCATCAATGTTGTAATATTTTAGGCTATGTCACTCATGTCCTCCATTTTTCATTCAATATTTCAAACTATATTATATCTAAAATTATTATCTCACGAGCAATACAAATATATTTAATGTATCATGTATAGTAGACCATAATGTATCATATGCAAAGAGAGAACAAAAAATGGGGAAAATTAGAGAGTCTAAAGATTAGTCCACATGGTAAAGATGTGTGGGTTTCGCCTTAACCGTCGCAGTGTTTCCATCGATGCCTGGTGTCCACATTAGATGTTTACACCCTTTAGAGGGAGGTATAGTACATAATTTTATGTACATCGAATTGATAAGGTCTATTAAAGGTTACGTATCACTCATCACTATGACTATGTTTTGCATACCGAAACTAACTTATAAGCTAGCTTATTTTTTAGGTCATTATGTTTGGCAAACTAAAATTTAATTATAAACTAGCTTTTTAAAAAACAACTCATACTAACATTTCAACGAACTTAATGAACTTTTTAAAAATTCTTCCAGATATTCCATTTATTAATTATTAAAAAACACAATCTTATGTATCCATTTCTACGTCATATATATATATATATATATATATATATATATATATATATATATATATATATATATATATATATATATGATAGCTTATCAGCTAGTTTAGCGAATGTTATTTTTTATCGGTTAGTAACTAATTTTTTAGTTAGTGTGTCAAACATAGTTTATATTTTTATTTGTTTTATTTGTTTGAATTTCTATTATATATATATATATATATATATATATATATATATATATATATATATTATCAATTACAAATAAAGAAGAATCTTTTTTTTAATAAAATAGTTTTAGGTATTATAAACATTTACATCCATATTGGTAACTTTTAACTTTTGTCAATTGGATTTTTTTAAATATTTAACATTGCTTTACTAGAGCTTAATACTGATAATAAAAATATTTTATGTATTTGGTTAGCAAAATATTACAACTTATTATTTCTTATCGAGTTAAATATAGTTTTTAATAACTACACGATCTAAATAATAAGTTTAAGATTTGTTATTTTGTATAAATATAATTTAGAGGTAATCATAAAACTAAACAAAATACTTAATTACTAAGTTTTTAGCTAAGAATTAACATTTTTCTCAAACTAGTCATTAAAATCATAGCTTATTAAGTTAGTATATGGTCAACGCTTCGTTGACTACTCTTTAGGGACAATGATGTATTATTTGGTGGGTTGTCTGTTTTTAAGGACACATTAACCCACAATATATAAAGTTGTAATTTTTAGTTTTGTATATTTTTTGTGTGTTTAAAGTTTGAAGTTATCTACAAATGGACCCTTCAAAGAACAACTAAATGTGTCTCCGAATCTTGAATTTTTTTTCTTGTTTAGTAGGAGATTTAAAAGATGTATTTTTTTGGAAAAAATTAAAAATAAAATAAAATAAAATTGTATTCGTAAGAAACCTACGGTGTAATATAAATACGCTATAGGTTTCTTATGAAACTATGATTTTCATTTTTTTTTTTGTAGTTTTTATACAATGTAATATAAATGCATTCTTGTTATTTTTTTTTACAATTAACAATTAAATACTAAAAAAAAACTCAAAATCGTAGCTTTTTTGACAAAATAGTAAACTATTTTGAGGTCTATGGCTTGGGAATAGTAGACCATTTAGAGGAAACCGTAGACCATAAAATAGTCTATAGTTGCGTATTGGATTTAAAAAAAAAATTATGGTTAGAATATTGCTTTCATACGGTGGGAATCATCGGTTCAAATCCAATAGAAGGTATAACTTATTAGATACCATGGTCCATGATATCTAATAAGTTTTTATACTCATTTTCTTTTAATAATATTGATTTTTTTTTAATCTTTTTGGTTGCATGAAAATTTGATTTTTCTTGATGTTATTTACTCGATAGAATCAAATCAAACAAAACACCCAAATATAAGGTGTATAAATGTATATATTGATGATTATTCAGGCCCACCTACTGGTTATGAAATCGTATTGATAGCTTCTACTTGTGCCTTAGCCCGTCGAAAACCGTAGACCATAAAATGGTCTATAGTTTCTTATTGAATTATGAAAAAACAATATTGTTAAGTAGTAGAGCAGAAAACGTAAAACATATAAGCGAAACAGTAGACCATTTCAATAACTTACTGTTTTGATGAATATTTTGGGTTAAGTCCTAAATTTTGGCTGATAATAAAAAAATCATTAAGAAATATGACTAGATTTTTATAATGTATTTTTCTGGTTTATTATATTTTAGGACTTAATAAACTAATCAAAATACTTTTTAAGATTTTACTTTAAAATCTAAAAAACCAAATAAAAAACTCTTAAAAAAACATAAATTTTAAACGAGTAAATCCTAAACACCCAAATATAGGGTGTATAAATGTATATATTGATGATTATTCGGACGTACTTAAAGGTGTTTGGGATATCTTTTTACCTTAAAAAATCCTTTTTGTAAAAGGACTTTTTACAAAAGATGTTTTTAAAAATTTGTTTGTATTAGCTTTTGAGAAGTAAAAGTCAAAAGTTGTTTTTAAAAGGTGTTTGGTAACTACCTCTATGAACTGCCTACTCCTACAGCTTGCCTTTTTAAAGCAACTGCTTGGCCAGCTTCTCGTCTTCCGTCTTATCCTTAGTGGTAGTTAGGGGTATATGTGAGTCATTTAAGTGTGAAGGCTTCAAAAGTTCCAAAAAATCACACACTTTTCTAAATGCTCCTAATCCTTCTTTATGAAAAGTTAGTTTTAAAAGATCTTTTCCATTTATCAAACATCTTTTACCGTATTTTAACTTTTTAGAAAAGATAAAGTCTAAAAATTGGATCAAAAAAATTAAACAAACACCCCCTTACTAGTTATGAAATCGTATTGATAGTCTCTACTTGTGCCCTAGACCGTCGAAAACCATAGACCTTAAAATGGTCTACAGTTTTGTATTGAATAATGAAAAAACAATATTGTTAAGTAGTAGAGCCGAAACCATAAAACATATAAGCGAAATAGTAGACCATTTATATAACTTACGGTTTTGATGAATATTTTGGGTTAAGTCCTAAGGTTTGGCTAATAATAAAAAATCATTAAGAAATATAACTATAGATTTTTAATTGCATCTATAATGTATTTTCTGGTTTATTATATTTTAGGACTTAATAAACTAATTAAAATACTTTTTAAGATTTTACTTTAAAATCTAAAAAACCAAATAAAAAACTCTTAAAAAAAACATAAATTTTAAACGAGCAAATCCTAAACACCCCCCTCTTTTCCCTAAACAATCATTAAACAACTTTCTTTTGTGGTTGCTCTAAAGGGCTAACATGCCAATAAGACTTTTAAAAGGTTCCATTTGCATATGAAAAGATTATTTTGGGCTTCTTCACAAATCACAGAAAGCACCTGGAGTATCCTGCAAATAATCTACAAACTTCACGAACTTTGAAAAATTCCCAAAAACCCCCGCTTTCGACTTATCCAGAACTCAATCATTTCCCTTATAAAGACACACACCCACCACCTTTCCGAAACACCAAAAACCTCCATAACCAAAACCTCAACTCACTGAGTTATATAGAGAGAGAAACAACAGAGGCTGTTTAGAGAGAGGGAGCTAGAAGCATGTCGAAAGAAGTGAATGAAGCCGGAGAAACGGCAAGGAGGGATTATGTTGACCCACCTCCAGCACCTCTCCTCGACATGGGGGAACTGAAGCTCTGGTCATTTTACAGAGCATTAATCGCCGAGTTTGTCGCCACACTCCTCTTCCTGTACGTCACCGTCGCCACCGTCATCGGCTACAAGAAAGAAACCGACCCATGCGGCGGCGTTGGCCTCCTCGGAATCGCTTGGGCATTCGGCGGCATGATCTTCATTCTTGTTTACTGCACCGCCGGTATCTCTGGTAAGCTCCCCCCTTCTCCCATTTCCACAATTCGAACACCATACCGGAAAAACCCAAATATGAAATTACAATAACACCCTTTGTTGGATAGGTGGACACATCAACCCTGCAGTTACATTCGGGTTATTCTTGGCAAGAAAGGTGTCGTTAATAAGAGCAGTAGCGTACATGATTGCACAGAGTTTAGGTGCAATCTGTGGTGTGGGTTTGGTGAAGCTGTTCATGAAATCGTACTACAACTCGTTAGGTGGTGGTGCAAACTCAATTGCACCAGGGTACAACAAGGGTACTGCACTTGGTGCTGAGATTATTGGCACCTTCGTTCTTGTCTACACCGTTTTCTCTGCTACTGACCCTAAAAGGAGTGCGCGTGACTCTCACGTTCCGGTATGTATTACTTCTAAGTTCCACCTTCCGTTTTCCATCATGCTCATTTAGTTCCCCGATATCCATAGACTTGTTTGTACATTGTGTTTTACTTTTAAGAGGTGTACTTAGTGTTGGGATTTGGGAAATTGCAGGTTTTGGCGCCACTACCAATTGGGTTTGCGGTGTTCATGGTGCATTTGGCCACCATTCCCATTACTGGAACTGGTATCAACCCTGCTAGAAGCTTGGGTGCTGCTGTTATTTACAACAATGAAAAAGTCTGGGATGACCAAGTAAGTTTTCTCTCTCACATACACACACTTTTCGCCATCTTTTGGAATGAAAAGCTACATAGAAGACAAGGTAAACGTACAATTATTATTGGAAGACTGTAGAAAAGCATTATAACAGGCATCTTTAATGATGGTTCTGTAGTAAAAAGTAAAAAGTTTGAATAGTCCAATCTAACTGAATGAATATACAAGCTGTGAGGCATGGTGTACAAGTCACTAGTGGATAAGAAAGAAGTCTTGTATATTGTGTGAAAAAGTGTTTGTACGCTGTGTAATGAAAGTTGTACTTTTGTTGCAGTGGATCTTCTGGGTGGGACCATTCATTGGAGCATTGGCTGCAGCTGCATACCATCAGTATATATTGAGGGCTGCAGCCATCAAGGCTTTAGGTTCGTTCAGGAGCAATGCTACAAACTAGAAGTGAGAGGGGAAGGGCAAATGTGTAATTGCACCTGAGCGATTTCTTTATTTTTCCACTTTAATTTATGATTGCTATGTTGTGTATTAATGAATGGATATGAGGAATGTTTGATTTTTTTTTTCTTATTTAATTTCTTTTTAATATTTTAGATTTGGCTGTGTATTTATTTGGTCTTGAATAGTGAAAATGGTGGTGGTGTTTCTTCGTTTCTTATTCTCACGTATTTCTCGTTCTCTTTATTATCTTGTAAAAAAAATATTATTGTTTCGCCAACATTTTCGTCCCAAAAGAATATTCTTGGTTGATACAGAAAGACAGCCCAGCCCTAATAAGAAACCCAACCCATTCGGGTTTTTTACATTTATGCTCGAATGGGTTTTTCACGTTTCCATGGGCTCGAATTCTTGATTAGTTTTTAGATAAAAACTTTCACGTTTCTATTGGCTCGAATTCTTGATTAAATTCTAGATAAAAACGTAAAAATGGTACTTATGGTATATGCATTTTTTCTAAGATTTGGTTTTACGGTTTCTTACGGTCTTTTTAAGTTTTTTAAGTTGGTTTCATTATGTTTAAGTTTTTTAAGTTAGTTTCATTATGTTATTGTTTTGTGGTCTTTTTAAGTTTGTTTGGTTGTGTTTTTGTTTTTCAAAAACTAAAAAGACTAAATTGTCTATATATATATATATATATATATATATATATATATATATATATATATATATATATATATATATTAATTTAAGGTTTATTAAATTCAATTATCTCTCTTAAATAAAGAAGTATTCACCCATTTTTATCTTACGGTTTCTAAGAAACAATCAAACTAAAACAAAAATCGAAATCCATAACCATTTTCATTAACCAATAGGTATTTGATTTCTTTCTTGAAACAAAAAACGAAATCCATAACCATATCCATCAACAATAGGCATTGGATTTCTTTCTTGAAAATAATCGTTCCTAACATCAGAAATCTAGTTTCTTGAACGTTTTATTTTCTCAATAAAAAAATTTCATTTTATTAAAGCTAAAACTTTGTATTATGAAAATTGTATTAAGAAAACCATGTGTTCCAATTTACATTTGTTAAAAATTAAAGTAACATACTAACGTAGAATCTTTATTGTTGCTGATGAATGTGTATAGTCACGCATTCGCCTTCATACGATAACTGATAGAACCTAAAAATATAAATAATTGGGCAATCACAAAGCTTAGTGAGTTGCCCAAAAATATCTCATATATATCGGGTCCATAATCATTAGATTGGATTATCCCGAATATGTTGGTCTGCCGTCTCAACCCAACCGCTTTTTCCGAGCCTCCGTGACTACGATATTCAGTCAGATCGCACCTGGTATCTTGGCCTACAACACACAACAGGATTACCTCAACCTCATCCACTACCATATGTCGTCGACATATAACAATCAAATATCAAGTAGGCACATAATACAAACAATTATCAATCATACAACTCACGACTGCCTACTAGATTCCTTACAGCACACTGCTTCGCTACCAGCTAATCTCCATGGAATGTGTAACCATAAGTACCCAAAGGTGAGATAGTTACCCGAACAGATGATCCTACTTTATAGCTACAATCAAATAAGGAACATGCCAGAAAGCCTAGATCAAGAGTTCTTAGGCTATCCTACATGACTACATACAACCCCTAGGGCACTCCACTAGACACACACACACACGCACACAAATCTAGCAGATCATGTAACGGGTTCCCTCTAGGTTAGCAAGTTCGAGAACTGAATCGTCCGGGTCGCTCCACTTGATGTAATTTGCAACTAGCCGATCAACGACCTATTGCTCGTCTATCGTAAGCTTAGGATTAGGTTTGTGCTCGCAGCTCAAAAGGCTCTCAAATTGCATAGGAACGCCGAAAGAGGACGCGTCTACAAAGAAAAACTAGGTCTTCCATTTCTTGATATAGTTGGGAAGGTCATCACATATCTCGATTTTGTTGGAACACATAACAAAGGATACCCAATCCCTTCTTGCCATAGTCACATAAAAGTGACAAAACACAGTTAGAGACGAATCCATGTTTAAGGCTCTATTCAAAGAAGCACATGATATTCTTAAAACCATTGGGAGTAATTTGGGCAATATGAAATTTGTAATACCTAAGAACTTAGTTGAGAAACTCAAACACAAGTAATCGAATCCCAAACCTGAACAATATAGTATAAACTCTGGTGAAGCCTTCGGGAGAAACGTTGATGGTTTGATCCTTCGAAGGAAGAAGGGTTTTAAATTGGGGATCGATATGGAAAGACTTGACGATCACATCAAGTGACCCTTGAGTCAGAGTAATGAAAGCAGTGTGAATGGGGTGATTATCTTTCACCATTATGAAGAATGAAGAAAAAAATCAAAAGAACAGGAGGAATTAGCAGAGAAAATAGAAAGAGGTTAGGATGGAACGAACATTTTGAAGAAGAATGACCCAACCGTGCCTGTTAAATATGGAATAATGGGTGGTTTTGAGGTAACGGTAACAAACATGCAATCCTGGGTCATAGGAAAGCAGAACGGTTAAAACGTGATGTCTGACTTGATAGTCGAATTTATTAATTTAGATGATGATTTTGACGAACGTAAGTGTTTTGGTCAAAAATCAACTAAGTGGAATCTAACCAAATTGTATGAGAGGTTGTGATGTTCGTGATAAATCAAATAAGAAATGATAATCAAAGTGACATAGTTGAGTTACAAGGAAAGCCCTTGATCCCTGATAGGATCTCCGACATAAAACCTTGGAATGTGATACTGATCACTTGCCTTGATGATATTATTGATATCAAATGTTGAATATATAAATGAATGTGTAAATGTAAGTACAGGTATAGTAGAGGAGCTCCGTGTTTATGTATTGTGCTAATTACATGTGCTATTTATAGACTAATGCTAATAACAAGAAGTTCGATAATTCCTGGATCCTCCAAAATCAACATATGAACGTTATTTGACTTGATATTCTGGGTCTTTTTCCTGGTTGAGATGACTCTCCATTAAGAATGGGTCTTTTTTGACACGTTCTACATATGTGAGATAAATAAAGAAAATATAGTCATTACAAGTGTTAAATAGATTAGTGGTAATAGTCATGATCTCAGGATATATTTAAGGATCTTGAGGCTTCAGGAATATTTGAGGATCCAGAATATGAGTCAAGGATCCTACCCCTAACAATTGACCCGAAATTATACCTGTGAAATATTAGGGTTAGTTATCAATATTAAAGGTATAATTTCAAAATAATAAACGAAGGAGATAAAAGATTTTGAATTTTAAACCCTAATCGGATAGGGTTTATCTGCCCAAGGTCAATCATCACATGGTTAAATCGTACCCTCTCTCTTATGCCATTGGGTTAAATACAGTAATCCTCCTAAATCTTTTTACCTTCCCCAATACGTCTACATCTATCTTCTCAGGTAATTTCTTCTTCTTATTCTTCTTTTTGTACTTTTCCTTTCTCCGATCATGGGCAAGAAGATGGTCCCTTCTCGTGCTACCATTACCGCTTCTCCAAAGAATGACTTTATCGATTAGGGGCTTCTGGCCTAAGCTGAGGTATGTTCCTTCAATAACAACGACATGTAGTCCCTTAAGTCCTATGTAGCCTTCCCCTCTGATGTGATCTTCAGGTCCTTTGACCCTTCCATGTAGTCTGATTTCGTTTCTTCTTCTTAGGTATGCTTTTCTGAATATCCCTTTTCTTTGGTCCTCAAATATCCTTTTTCGGGTATTATTTCCATTTTCTTCTAGGTCACCAAGTTTTCTTACGTCCAAACAATGCCCATTATTTGGAAAATTTTGTATTGGATTTAGCAAGTGAATCGTTCCTACAATCTAGACATTGGCATAATTGAGTTAGCTTCCATTTATGATCTCTCTACTTTTGGGAGTTCTCACTTTCTGTTTAGGGTTAATACCAAAAAATCTCCTATTATCTTAAAAACCAAACACAACAATGGAAGGTTAGGATCTTATTTATTGATCTTGAGGATCCAAGGATTTACGTTTCTTATTTTGTTCATTGTAACTCCCCAAAATTGCTTGTGTATCAATCAGATCCAATTGATGGTGCGGAATCCCAATCAATTGGATGATGTCAAATCAAATAGAAGAGAAGAAGAAGAAGAATTAATATTAATCTAATGATGTATTCAATAAATTGAGTGATGCTCCATATACATAGATTCTCTCACACACAATATTATTCTCTCTAACTTTCTCTCTCTACAATATGTGTATCTACTCTTGCTTTAGTTCTCAGATAGAGCCCAAAAATGTAGAAATGGCTCTGAATGAGCCTAGTTGGGATGACGCCATGCATCAAGAACTTAATCAATTCGAGAAGCTCGGGGTTTGGAAGTTGGTGCAGCTGCCAAAAGGAAAGAAATCTCTTGACACCAGATGGGTCTTTCGGAACAAGCAAAACGAATCAGGTGTCATTGTACGTAACAAGGCGAGATTAGTGGTTCGCGGGTTTCGACAAACTGAGGGTCTTGATTACATAGAGGTTTATGCATCGGTGGCGCGATTGGAGGCTATTCGTATCTTCCTCGCATATGCTTCCTATATGAACTTTACAGTATACCAAATGGACGTGAAGACGGCTTTCTTGTATGACAAGGTCAAGGGGGAGATTTATGTTGACCAACCACCCGGTTTCGTTAACTCAAAGCTTCCCAACCATGTCTACAAGTTAGACAAAGCTTTGTATGGGCTGCATCAAGCTCCAAGAGCTTGGTATGCTACCCTAACACAACATTTGCTCAAACATGGCTATTGCCGAGGCACCATTGATCAAACCTTATTTATCAAACATGTCGGTCCGGATCAAATTCTTGTTCAAATCTATGTGGACGACATTATTTTTGGGTCGACAAGACAACAACTTTGCAAAGAGTTCGAAGTCGTGATGAAGAAGCGGTTTGAGATGAGTTCGCTTCGGGAGATGACCACGTTTTTAGGGTTTTAGAACCAACAATCTTCAACCGGAATCCTTATTCACCAAGCAAAGTATGTGGATGATGTGTTGGAGAAGTTTGGATTCCCAGATGCGAAACTTGCTCTTACACCCATGCAAGGTTCTAAATGGCGTGAGGCGTGGCGTGGCGGCAAGGTCAAGCCTCAAGCTTAACGAGCCATGGCGTTTTTCAAGGCGTGATGTAAGGCGTCGATTTTGTATTAATTTAAAATTATATTACCACATAAATACAAATTTATATTAAATATAACTACGTTTTAGAAGTGTTACATTAATAACTAGTAACAAAATTTTAACAAAAACCACACTACTTGTATCTCCGGTTAGAAAAGACATAACAAAGAGCAAAAAAACTGTGTCTCAAACGAAAAAACACGCGCCATAACACGCCATAACGCACCATGGCGCGCCATATCATGCCTTGCCATGTGCCACGCCTAACAGCAACGTTATGAGGCTTTACGTAACGGCGGAGCCACGCCTCACGCCACGGCGCGCGCCATGGCGTGCCTTTTAGAACACTGCACCCATGGCGGAGAGACCTTTACTGGCTCCTGATCTTGAAGGTGAATCTGTAGATCAGACGTACTATCGATCAATGATCGGATCACTCATGTATCTAACTACTAGTCGCCTAGACGTAATGTTTGCGGTCTGTCAATGCGCTCGCTACCAGGCTAATCCTAAACTTTCTCATTTAATTGTTGTTAAACGGATTTTTCGGTACTTCAAAGGTTGCCCAAAATTGGGTCTTTGGTATCTGAAAAATCCAAAATTTGATCTTTATGCTTTTGCAGACAACAATTACGGCGGGTACGAGCTTGATAGAAAATCGACTTCAGGAGGATGCCAATTTTTGGGATATAGACTGGTCTCATGGCAGTGCAAGAAGTAGCATACTGTCTCAACCTCAACAGCAGAAGCGGAGTATGTCACTGCGTCTGCCTATTGTTCTCAAGTGATATGGATCCAACTTCAGCTGTTGGATTACGGTTTGAATTTTCAAGAAACCCCTATATTTTGTGATAATGAGGCTGCGATCCAAATTGCCAAAAATCCGGTCCAACACTCAAAAACCAAGCACATCGACATCAAAATTCATTTCATCAGAGAATGTTTTGAGCGCTCGCTCATTCGGCTAGAACAGGTATGCTCTGATAATAATGTAGTGGATTTGTTCACCAAGCTATTTAACAAAGCTCGGTTCGATGTGCTGGTTAATTTTCTGAAAATGATTCGCTTTGAGGATTAATTTTTGTTAGGTTAGTTTAAATTTGCGCATTTTAATTTCATTCTCACCCATGCACAAATTTAGGGGGAGAAATAAACAAAAAACCAAACAAAATTAGAAAATCTATAAAATCCAAAAACATTAGAAAAATAAAAAAATAAAAAATAGTTTTGTGAAGTGATCATTTGGGAAGTGATATCAACAAGTGATAACGGGAAATCTAAGTCTGTGTAAAGTACCAAAGCTGAATTGTCTTGGCACTGTGTTCGATGTGCTGGTGAGCACGAAGAGTTTAACGGACTTGACTAGGTGCAGATGAACTTAAGGAATCTAGAGACTTGATAAATCTTGACCTAGATAGATCCGTTTAGCCTGAAAATACAACGCTTGGATAGGTTGAGCAGAGAGATATACATGAGAATCCACCAGTCACATTAAGAGAACCCGTATCTAGAACTGTGGTTTCACTTTTCCTCGATGTACGGATTTTGTCCTTAATTCCGGTATTGACGGAGCGACTGGGGAATTCCGATAAAGTAGGTCTGTAGAAAATTGTTTTCTTTCTTTCTTACTGTTAGTCATATGTTGCCTCCTCTACGTGATTGGAAGAGATCCGACCTGGACTGCAACATATGCAAATCTATTTCTCTTCATCTTATATCTATGAAATTCTTTCTATCTGTTAGCCATATGTTGTCTCCTTTGTGTGATTAACAATCCGACCTGGTACATAGTATATGCAACCTTCTACTTCTCAATCCCTCTAAAACTATAATTATTTATAATCTAAATCTATCCTCTCTATGAATAATAGTCTGCTCACCTAACGTAAGAAGTATCTCGGAAGTTCTTGATTATTAGGGTATGTCAGGAAGCGGGAAACATGTTCTAGTACATCTAAAATTGAACAATTCTAGATTGTCTGTAGATCTCGCTGCTCAATTTAGGTGGAAAACTCATGCGTACGTTTTATTTGATAGTGGTGTCGAACAAAGCTTCGTAAGCCATAAGTTCAAGCACTTATTAAATCAAAACCCTCACAAATTGAACGAAACTTAAACGGACGAGATGGCCAAGGGTAAAACAAAATCAACCAACGATGTCTACGTAGGGTTCACACTAATGTTAAATAATCACACCTTCCCAATCAGTTTGATACCTGTTAATATTAGGAGTTTTGATGTGATTGTTGGCATGGATTGGTTAAGCCCCCACCATGCTAATATTATGTGCCACGAGAAGGTCGTTCGCCTTCACCTACCCAACAATGAAACTCTCACGGTTTACAGTGATAAATCTGGCTCAAACCTCCGACTCATTTCTTATATCCAAGCACAAAATTTCCTGAATAAAAAGAATCACGCCTTTCTTGCTCAAGTTGTGGATAAAACAAAGGAGGAGAAAAGCATCAACGATATTCCCGAAGTATGTGACTTTCCCGATGTATTTCCTGGGAATTGCCTGGAATACCTCCAGAGTGCCAGGTCAAGTTCCTAATCGATCTTGTACCTGGAGCCACTCCTATCGCCAAATCACCCTACAGATTAGCTCCTGCTGAGATGCAAGAGTTATCTAGTCAACTAAGTGAACTTATCGACAAAGGATTCATCAGGCCAAGCTTTGCACCTTGGGGATCTCCGGTTCTGTTTATCAAAAAGGAAGACGGATCTTTTAGAATGTGTATAGATTATCGAGAATTGAATAAGCTCACCATCATGAATCGATACCCACTCCCCCGAATCGATGATCTATTCGACCAACTCCAAGGAGCCAGTTACTTTTCTAAGATAGATCTGAGATCCGGATACCATCAGCTAAGAGTCCGAGAGAAGGATATCCCAAAGACTGCTTTTCGAACCAGTTACAGATACTTCGAGTTCGTAGTCATGCCCTTCGGTCTCACCAATGCGTCAGCAGCCTTTATGGATTTGATGAATAGAGTCTACCGGCCATTTCTTGATTACTTCATGATTGTTTTCATTGATGATATACTCGTTTACTCTAAGATCAAGGAAGAACACAGTCACCATTTACGACAAATTTTGGGAACATTGAGAGCGGAAAATCTTTACGCCAAGTTCTCAAAATGCGAATTTTGGATTTGTAGAGTGGAATTTCTGGGTCATATAGTCAGCGAAGAAGGAATACATGTGGACCCTGCAAAAGATCAAAGTTATTGAGGACTGGACAACCCCAAGAACCCCAATCGAAATCTGACAATTTTTAGGCGTCGCCAGTTATTACCGAAGATTCATCCAAAATTTCTCCAAAATTGCCAAGCCTCTCACCACTCTCACCCAGAAGGGTGCGCCTTTCCTTTGGAATGACAAACAAGAAGCTGCCTTCCAAACTCTGAAACAAGCCCTATGTAGTGTTCCGGTATTGTCCTTGCCAGAAGGAATGGAGGACTTCGTAGTATACTACGATGCTTCTAATCAAGGGTTGGGATGTGTGCTTATGCAACAAGGAAAGGTGATAACGTACGCCTCAAGACAAATAAAGACCCACGACGTAAACTATTGATGGGTTTTATACAAACAATCCTATGTGTGCATGCAACCCTAGATTTGGATCTATCTTTTCTCTATTAGATACACAACTTTATGAACACAAGAAGAACCCTAGCATGCACCTAGGTATTTCGAAATCTATGATGTAGAAGGGATTACATACCTCTTGTTGTTATATTGTAATAACAACACAAATCTTCAATCTCTTTGTCTTGGAAAGCAAGTACCACAAGTGTAGTACCTCTAATGGCTCACAAACACCACAAGCAAATGGAGAGGCAAGAGAGAGAGGGGAAGAGGCAAAAATAGGCTCTAGGTATTATAGGGATCAAGTGGCCGATTTTCTAAGGCCTAAAGGTTCTTTATATAGGGTAGAGATTAGGGTTTCAGTCCTTATCCTTATCTGGTTACTTGCCCACCATGCAGCCCATAAGATAAGCCTTGAATGCTTATCATGGACGAATTCTAAGGCCTTATCACCTTGAATTCGTCCACCCCTTCCTTGGGGCAACTAATGCCCTAATTTGCAACTATCACATAATTACAATTCAACCCCTCTAGTTTAATTAATTACATTTGATCACAAAATTAATTCTTAATTCATTATTGACCAATATTAATTAAATAAATATGATTTCTCCTTTAGGATATTATTCTTATAATATATTAATAAATCATAATAAACTCTTTCTCTATTATTTCTACAATCAAGTTGCTTTGGTGAAGGAAACCTAAAAGGACCATGCACAACCGGGTCAAGTACTTACCAAATATGGTTACGGGCTTAGACACTAATCCAACAGTCTCCCAATTGGATAAGTCTAGTAACCACATATGTAAGTATAACTCGATTAGCAATCGTAGCTATCAAAGACACTGTCAAACTCTGATCTTATCAGCAACCTGTCCTTTAGATAACGGATCGTACTGTCCTCTGTTTTAGATATCGTGCGGACAATCTTATGGAACATGGTCATACTTATTGTCCAGTAGCTTGTTTCTCGATCTCGGATTCATTTGACATAGAACTTAATTGAACACATCAATTCAATCCTGACCGGGCCCGACACATAAGTCAAATTAAATCATCGAAAGGCCCTGATATCGCTTTTACCCTCCTAGTATAAAAGAAACAGATAAACTTCGACTTATATGCATTTACTACTCACTAATCAAATTATACACGACAATGCGTTTTATGACATCAATTTACTAATTCGGTTTCGCATTATCAATGCACGATTAATTAGCAAACAATAAACCATATATCTTGGTTTTAAGTCCATATGATATTATCGTCTTGCGATCACTCGTGACAAGTTCCATGAAGTGATTCCAGCAAGCGCGGGTTTATTCCAATGCTCAAAACTTATTAATAAGCACTCACGAACGTTGTAACAAACCTTTGTTATGGATAATACCTTTTAGACAATCTACTCACCAATTCGTGACAGTCTTCACTCATATCTACTTCCAACATATGAACGACTTTGGACCATTTGAATAATTTGATTAATCTCAATTAACTCAATTATTCAGGAAGTCAAAACATGCAAAGCAAAATAATAGTTAACCAATCAACATAAGACAGTAACTGTACTAATAAATAATACTCCTTTATTTAATCGTCAAATGTCAATTACAATTATCTATTACACGTTTCTAAACTATCTAATGCAAACTAACATCGTCCTTCAGCCCAATGCTCCTAGCGTGCAGCAAGTGCTTAACCCTACTCAATCCCTTCATAAGTGGATCTGCTGGGTTATGCTCTGATGATATCCTCTTAACTACGAGGAGTCATTCTTCTACCCGATGTCTAATAAAGTGATATTTTCTGTCGATATGTTGAGATCTACCATGATCCCTCGGTTCCTTGGTCAAGGCAACTGCTCCTTCATTATCACAGAAAATTTCCATAGGCTCCTTTATGGCAGGTACAACTCCAAGGTCTCCAATGAAGTTCGTCAACCATATTGCCTCCTTTGACGATTCGCTTGTTGCAATGTACTCTGATTCGCACGTTGAATCAGCTACGGTTTCTTGTTTGGAGCTTTTCCAAGTCACTTCTCCTCCATTAAGGGTAAAGACCCAACCCAACTGTGAACGATAGTTGTCCCTATCGTTCTGGAAACTGGTGTCACTATACCCTCACACCTTTAAGTTATTACTCCCTCCGAGGACTAGAAACCATTCCTTGGTCCTCCGAAGGTACTTAAGGATATTCTTGACTGTGGTCCAATGTGCTCTGCAAGGGTTCCCTTGATATCTACTGACAATGCTCAAAGCGAAGGTCACATCAGGGCAAGTACAAGTCATAGCATACATGATTGAGCCAATTGCGGAAGCGTAAGGTACTTGGCTCATCTCTGCTATCTCGGCTTCGGTACTTGGACTTTGAGTCTTACTCAACTTGGCATTACTTTGGATCGGTAATTCTTCCTTCTTTGAGTTTTCCATACTAAAACGTTTTAGCATCGTGTCCAAGTAAGTATTCTAACTAAGTCCTATTAGTCTCTTACTTCGGTCTCTCACTATCCTTATTCCCAAAATATAGGAAGCCTCTCCGAGGTCCTTCATAGCAAAGCACTTCCCGAGCCAGGACTTAACTTCCTGCAGTGTCGAGATGTCGTTTCCTATGAGTAATATGACATCGAAATACAATACGAGGAAGCTAACTATACTCTTACACATGATTCATCTTCGCTTCGTACAAATCCAAACTCTTTGACTTTCTCATTAAAGCAAAGATTCCATCTGCGAGATGCTTGTTTAAGTCCATAAATGGACTTCTCAAGCTTGCACACTCTATTGGGATGCTTTGTATTGACAAAACCCTCTGGCTGAGCCATGTAAACATCCTCAGCCAACTTCCCATTAAGGAAAGCGGTTTTGACATCCGTTTGCCATATTTCATAATCATGAAATGCAGCAATAGCTAGCATCACCTTAATAGACTTTATTTTAGCAACTGGTGAGAAGGTCTCATCATATTCAACTCCGAGAGTTTGAGTAAAGCCCTTCACAACCAATCACGCCTTATACATGTGCACATTCCCATCCATGTCCGTCTTCTTCTTGAAGATCCACTTGCACCCAACCGTCTTACGTCCGGGCACATGGTCAACCAAATTCCAAACTTGGTTGTCATACATGGACTGAATCTCTTTGTCCATCACCTCTTTCCATTTCCCAGACTCCGGGTCTGCCGTGGCTTCCTTATAGCTGTTAGGTTCATCTGCATTTTCTAGTGTATTATCACTAATATACGTGTCCCCTTCGGTAGTAATATGAAAACCATATAACTGGGGTTGAACTCTAAGTCTTTCGGAATGTCTAAGATGTAAGGATTCATCAATCGGTTCAATCGGAGTTTCCTCCTCGGGTTGAGTGTCAGCGTTAGAGGTTCCTTCATCGCTCGACTCTTGAATCTCTTCAAGATCGATTTTCCTCCTACTGTCCCCTTGGCTTATGAGTTCTTGCTCTCGGAAAACCCCTCTCCTCGCAATGAAGACAACATTGTCACTCAGTCTATAGAAGAGATATCCAAAGGATTTTTGCGGGTAGCCGATGAAAATACATTTGCTCACTACGAGGTTCGAGCTTGTCATGAGTCTCTCATCTTACGAAAGCCTCACAACCCAAAACCTTGATATGTGCCAACGAGGGAGCTTTCCTCATCCACATCTCGTGAGGTTTTTTGGTAACCTTCTTTGTAGGGGCTAAGTTAAGGATATGGGTGGCAGTCTCTAAGGCATACCCCCAGAATGAGATAGGTAGTGAAGCACGACTCATCATGGAACGAACAATGTCCAACAAGGTTCGATTACGCCTCTCAACCACACCATTCAACTGCGGTGTCCTAGGCGGCGTCAATTGCGAAACTATTCCACATTCCTTTAGATAGTCGTGGAATTCAAGACTTAGGTATTCTCCTCCTCGATCGGATCGAAGCATCTTGATTTTCCTGCCCAATTGATTCTCCACTTCTTTTTTAAACTCTTTGAACTTTTCAAAGGTTTCTGACTTGTGCTTGATTAAGTAAATATACCCATATCTACTATAATCATCGGTGAAAGTCACATAGAAGCGATTCGCATCCCTTGTGGTGGATCTAAAAGGCCCACACACATCGGTGTGTATGAGATCCAATAAACCCTCACCCCTTTCAGAAGTGCCAATGAAGGGTGACTTGGTCATCTTTCCAAGTAAACAAAACTCGCACACGTCATCGTCCCTAAGGTCGAATGACTCCAACACTCCATCCTTTTGGAGTTGGGCTATACGTTTCTTGTTGACATGTCCAAGACGACAATGCCACAAGCATGCTTTATCCAAACTATTGGAAGAATCCACACACAATACATCATTTCCTAGGTTATCTACAACCATAACAGTTTCATAAAATCCATTACAAGGCAATGCTTCAAAATATAAAACACCATTTAGATAAGCATAAATTGAACCTTTCTCATTATCAAACGAATATCTAAATCCTTGTTTAAACAAACCATGAAATGAAATGATGTTTCTTGCCATATCTAGCGAATAGCAACAATTATTTAAATCTAAACCTAATCCATTTCTAAGTGCTAAAGAATACACTCCAATCTTGGTGACAGGCGATGATCTTCTGTTCCCCATGACTAGGTTTATTCTTCCATGTTCCACATCCCTATCTCTTCATAGTCCCTACAAATCAGAACATATGTGAAAACCACATCTTGTATCAAGAACCCAAGAAATAGCATGTGATGAATCATTAGATTTAATTGTGTAAATACCAGTGAAAGATGGTTTGATCTTCCCATCCTTGATGGCTTGCAGATATTCCGGGCAGCTTCTCTTCTAGTGCCCTATTTTGTGGCAGTGGTGTCACTCTGCCTCCTTAGGGTTTGAGTTGGGCTTAGCAAGACCAACTTTGGTTCCACTAGAAGAGGTATCATCTTGGGGCTTTCCCTTGTGGTGGCTCTTTGAAGGAGCCTTCCTCTTCTTGCCCTTCCCTTGCCCAATGGCTAAAACAGGAGCAGCGGGTGGAGTGGGAGTTGATGCAATAGAATTGTCCTTGAGGTTTCTCTCAGCAGTCCTTAGGATTCCTTGGAGTCCTTGCCCAATGGCCAAAACATGGGAACGTGAAGATCAAATGATAAAGAAGTATCCCCACCTATTCGCTAAACCTTGCAGGCTAATTCAAAGCAAAATTTCGGGATGAAATTCCCTCAAACGCGGGATGATGTGACAACCGGGAAGTTTCTGGTCAAGTCAAAGTCAAGTCAAGGTCAACGGCTCAGCTGGTCAACTCAAACTAGTGGTATATGTTAGGAATTTCCTTATGTTTACTAATATACAACTATAAATCTTAATGCAAAGTAACACTTGAAAGTTTCAAATGTTCAAAACTTAAAACCCTAATCTGATTGAGGGAAGTAACAGCTCTATAAAGCACTATTAGGTGCCCTTCGGGGGTGTATAACACTCAAAATATAATGTAACTAAGTCTAAGGACCTTGCACTAGGAAGAAAAAAATTAATAAAGCCCCCCGGAAAAGTCTCTCTCAATCTCTCCCAATGTATCTCTCTCTCACACACCCAAATCTCTCCAGGAATATG
Organism: Lactuca saligna; assembly: GCF_052625555.1. Taxonomy (NCBI): domain Eukaryota; kingdom Viridiplantae; phylum Streptophyta; class Magnoliopsida; order Asterales; family Asteraceae; genus Lactuca; species Lactuca saligna. Next base: position 42,495,313 of record NC_136419.1, read on the forward strand.
AAATCTCTCCCAAATCTCTCCAAGAAAATGAAATCTCTACAAGAATATGAAATCTCTCCCAAATCTCTTCAAGTATGTGAAATCTCTCCTATATCTCTTAAAGTATGTGAAATCTCTCCTGAATCTCTCCAAGAATGTGAAATCTCTCTCAAATCTCCCTACGCATCTTCCTCAGTCGAAAACAGCCCACAACCGGAGGAGAAAACCCAAAATGACCCTCTTGATCTGGAACCCTCTTGGTCCGGAACCCTCTTGGTCTGGAACCTCTTGTCCGGAATGCCTTCTTAGGGGCCAAGAGGAAGCGCATTTTCGGAACTCCCCTCTTTGCTTCGGATCTCACCTGCTTCGGAAGGGTGAAGCCTTGCTTCGGATTTCATGTATAGGAAGCCTCTGATCCGGTTACCTCACTTCGGTTCGGAAGCACCTGGTCGGTCCGGACCACTGACCCACTCCTGACTTTGGAATCCGAGAAATGCCTTCCGGAAGTTCCTGTTTGCTTCGGAACCTCACTGTTTGCTTCGGAATTTACTCATTTGCTCCGGAAATTGAAGAGTGACTCCGGACTCCTTCTCAAGACCTTTGGACCCTCGCAGGAATAACCCTACACTCCGGATTTTCATCATTTTCGGACCAGTTCATCATTTTAAGGCATTTTGACACCGGAAATCACACCAAACTCATATTTTTCCTATATTAAACCCCTTAAACCCCTATTTTATGCCAAAATCGATTATTTTAAGCATATTCATATAAAATGGAACCCAAGATCTTAAAGGAGATTCTAAGCAAATAAAGGGGTTTGACTTTATGATATGACCCTAATTCCTCATTTCCCACACAAATCTCAGTAAAACATGCATTATCCTTAGAAAATAAGCTTTACCAACCAGTTTTCCATGCAAATTTCAAGTCCTTATCCTCCCCCTTTAGATACGTGAACTCCTTTCCTCCCTTATTCCACTTCTCACTCCTGACTTCCAGAAAACTCTCAAGAACACTCTCAACTCCTTCAAACTCCAAGTTCATCTCTTCAAAGGAAATTCCCAGATTTCTTGGGTAAATATTTTAACCTCTTTAAATAAATATTCTTCCCATTATTCTAAAGATTTCACTATATTTACACACAAAAATTATTCTTAGAATCCTCTAAAGATTTAAGAATCTTCCAAGTTTTGGAGCTTGGCAACTTCCTCATCACTCATCAAATCACCCAGCATGTTAACCAAGGTGATCTTCATACCCCACATTTTTCCTAAGTTTTTATTGATTTTGGGGGAGAGTACAAGTCACCTCTTGTTCTAAATTCTTGAATGATTGCATGTATACGTGTGTTTGATATGTGTGTTGAAATATTATCATTTTTTTTTATATATATAACTCTCTGTGAACATGTGGTTTCACAGAACCCATGAAAATAAATAATATTTTAATCACTACATGAACAATACAATTTACAAAAGGAGCCTCCTAAGTTTTTGGGGTGTTCAACATGCACCCGTGTATCCATGCTTTTCACAACTAGAGATAAAAGTTGCTAAAATAGACCTTGAAATGTTGACACTAAGTCTAGAATTTCGAAATTTCAACCTTGTGTTCCATAAATGACTATTTACAAACTGTTAAGGGGTTATTTATAAAAATTTGATATAAGTAAGTTCACCAAGAATATATATGAAAATAGAGCCTTTATGACGGAAAATTTTGCATGTCATAAAGCTGCTATCATAACTTCACACAAGTCATAGTTTTACACAAATCATAACTTGACATTTCCCCGGTAAATGGGGTCTCACTTAGTGATATATAGAGAGGAGAGTCATTTTATCCGACTATGCTAATATTGAATCGATTTGATAAATATTAAAGGCGAATTATTTTCAACAAACAAAACGAAACAGAATATCTAGTCAACAAGTACAACTATTATTATTTATTTAGTAAATAATGGATTTCAACAATTTGCTCGAAACTGCTAGTATTCTAGTTAGACAAATCTTCACAGTACGTATATTATATACAATAGTGTACGCTTAAGTCTTGTAAGATTTATAACCAGAGTCTCCTGGAAGGAGAGCGTGAATTTGTGTATACATCTATATGGGGTTGACACCCCGCACCTTCGTTGTTCGCTACAGCTAGACCGGCCAGTCTAGGGTGACAAATATCTTAAACAAACCGATGCCTGAAGAATGTCATAACAACATTTTGTCATATTAGTATGGTTATAACGACTCACTAGAATATATCATAAATGTACTTATACAGAATTCACCTTCGGTTTTATAATCAACTGTGTTTTGAATTACCTCAAATGAGACTTTTCACACAAGTGTTATTGTTTTAAAAGCTACTATTTTATACGTCAGAAATATAGGATTTTCTAGAGGAAACGGTTTTATACGTTTTTAAAAACAATTAAATAAGACACACATGCAACTATACTCGATTTGAAACAAGACTTACAATGATTTTGATAAGAAAATATTGAATTTTCTGGATTTCTAAACTATCATCAAAGTTTTATACGAAAATGCTTATGAACTCACCAACATATTATATGTTGATGCTTTTCAAATGACTTGTATTCTCAGGAAACCAATAAGCAGGTTATGGATCACGGACTCAAGATTGTTTTGATGAATTTTGGGATTGCTTACTAATGTCTCTTTTGTGTAATATTTGAGAACATAAACAAGATGTAAAACAATGTAATCTTGTTATATTGATGTATGATGTTTGGGTTTGCTATGTTTCATTTATATGCAATTGTTATGATACGACACAATGAAGTCACCCACCTTCGGACGTTTCCGGCGTTCTGCTTCGGGGGTGTGACAGTGTGAAGCATCTTGATCAAAGGGAAATACATCGGAGAGTAAATTTGATTCGATGATGGTGGCGGAAACATCGGTGTGTGTGGTGGTGGAGGTCATCAGTTTGGCAAGAAAAAAGGAAGAGAGTTGTAGTAGTGGCTGCGTTAACCGATGATGGAGATGAAGGGGCATTTTCTAGAGAAAATATATGTGAGAGAGAGAAAGAGAGAGAGAGTATATGAATCGTAGAGAGACGAGGCGAGATATAGCCAATTCAAACTTTGAATGTAACTGTAGCTTCTTAATTTTTCTTAATCTGCGGTATGCATTAGTCATCAAACAAGCCGAAGGATTGATTTAATTTTATATTTTAAATTTGTATTTAGTGCATTATAGATTGTACATTTAATTTGAAAATTTGAACGATTGAAATTTATTATTATTATATTATATGTTTGTTGCACATTATGCTTAAACACTTTAACGTTTTAAAAATATTATTATTATATTAAATCTATTTATAAAAATAGTAAGATTTCTTTTATTTATATATATATATATATATATATATATATATATATATATATATATATATAATTGTATAAAAGTCTTATAGAAAAGTCTCGATTATTTTATGTTGCCCAAATTAACGAAATAATCATTATTATTTCAACATAAAATGACAGATTAACGTATAAAGTTAGATAATTGAGACTTTTCTGTTTAAAAAATAAATTTTGAAATTAAACCATAAACTTATCCAAAATATTGATACTTGTTTTTTATATCTCCAATATATATATATATATATATATATATATATATATATATATATATATATATATATATATATATATATATATATATATATATATATATATATATATAATTGAGACTTTTCTGTTTAAAACATAAATTTTGGGATTAAACCGTAAACTTACCTAAAATATTGATATTTTTTTTTTGGATATTTCCACTATATATATATATATATATATATATATATATATATATATATATATATATATATATATATATATATATATATATATATATATAAAAGTTTATGGTTTAGATCGTTTTAGAACTCATATATTCATGAGAACCCAACAACCTTTTGTTAAGTTTTTTTTCGAAAAAAGTTTATGCATCTCCAAATTCATTTGAAATTTCAGTCATAAGTAGACATGATTTGTTACGGGTTGAAGTATAAGCTATGTATGGATTGATTGTACTTGGTTAAAGATTAAAGATTGAGTTGAACATTAAGGTTCTCATAATATGTGTTGTTCCTACAGTTTCTAGCTTAGATCAAACAAATTGGACCGTATATAATTAGGTGTATAAGTAGAAATACGTGTATAAGGATACTCAGTTGGCAGCTCTTGAATTGGTTGATCTTGAGTTGGTGGGTCATAATTTAAATTGAGATGAGTTTTTCTGAAAAGTTTATTCTTTAAGGAGGAGGGACACACATGAGTAATTTTGTGAGCAGCAGGTTCACAAATCGAAGTTGCTGACAATGTGATTTAGTTTAGTAACTTCTTTGCTAAATTTAACTTAAAATGTCTTGATTGTTTTTCGTAACAATAAAAATAGTAAATTATTAGAGTTGTTTCTATGATTTTGTTAAAATTACACGTTTGATCCCTAACTTTTATTTTGCACTCGGATCGTCCATTTGGTTTGTTTTTGTTGCACTTTTTGTCCTTATAGTTCGGTTAAAATTGCACATTTTATCCCTAACTTTAAAAATTTTAAATGTTAAAATATATCGTTAATAATTAGTTAAAAAGTAAATTTTGTTGGAAATGAATTTACATTTAAAGTAACACTAAAAATAAAATGTTTTTAATCAACATTGTTTTAAGATTTTTTTATTACTCGGATAATTTCTAAAATTTATAATTATTTTCGATCTTTATATTTTACTAAGTTAATAAAATGTACATAGTACTAATTAAGAAATATAAAATATAAATCCCCGTCAATGGTTTGCATTCTAAGATTATCAACATATATTTTTATTTATATATTTCAAATAAATAATCACGTTATTTGATTTTGAAATGAAAAAAAAAGTGTAAGGTTTTGTTTTAAAACTTATATACAAGTTAAAAGAGTTAAAAAAAAGGTAAGAAGAATTGAAAGGGAAAATAACTTATTAACGTAACTAACTATTTCAGTTGTCCATATATAGGTAATGTTCTTTTTTTGTACACATTAAGGTAACTAACTTGTTTTGTTTGTTCACATTTAGGTAATATGACCGGCTATCACCTGTTTTTGCTTATGTGGCATCCACGTGACATATGATTTGAATACGTTATACCTACGTGGCATGGTGCATATATGGAAAAATGACTTATTAAGGTAACTAACTATTTCAGTTGTCCATATATAGGTAATGTTCTTTTTTTGTACACATTAAGGTAACTAACTTGTTTTGTTTGTTCACATTTAGGTAATATGACCGGCTATCACATGTTTTTACTTATGTGGCATCCACCTGGTATATGACTTGAATACGTTGCACCTACGTGGCATGGTGCATATATTGTCTTCATTCGATTACACTATAACTGTGTTATACGATTCCACCCCTAATTCTAAACCCTAGATCGATCGACGATGACTTCTTCTTCCTCATCTTATTCTTCAAAATGACAAGATGAATTTCAAGCTGATCATTCATGTGATTGTGGTTTACCATCTCGTGTGAAGATTTCAAGAACTCCTGCAACATATTCAACAATATTGATTTACCATCGAGTTTTAACAAACTCTAAATTTTCTTCCAGGGTTGTCAGGAGTTCTTGAAATCTTCACACGATATGGTAAGCCGCAATCACATGGATGATCAGCTTGAAATTCATCTTGTCATTTTGAAGAATAAGATGAGGAAGAAGAAACAAAACAAGTCATATGTCAAGTGGATGCCACGTAGGTGCAACGTATTCAAGTCATATGTCAGGTGGATGCCACGTAGGTGCAACGTATTCAAGTCATATGTCAGGTGGATGCCACATAAGCAAAAACAGGTGATAGCCGGTCATATTACCTAAATGTGAACAAACATAACAAGTTAGTTACCTTAATAAGTCATTTTCACATATATGCACCATGCCACGTTGGTGCAACGTATTCTAGTTATATGCTAGGTGGATGCCACATAAGCAAAAACATATGATACCCGGTCATATTACATAAATGTGAACAAACAAAACAAGTTAGTTACCTTAATGTGTACAAAAAAAAAGAACATTACCTATATATGGACAACTGAAATAGTTAGTTACCTTAATAAGTCATTTTCCCGTATTGAAATCATTTAAGAAAGGCATTCGATAGGATTGTTCCGATATCAATTCAGTTTTTAAAAATTGTTTATATAAGAATCATGGGTAACCAATTAATTATATGACGCAATGATGGCTAATGATGGTTTTGACTTTCTTAACTGGTTTTACTATGGTGCGATTAAAATCCCTCCCTTTGGGTCAGCTTGGAAATAAATACAACTAGTTTGACTCTAATTTTTATTAACTCAAAGAGTCAACTTAAATAACTTGTTAGCTTACTTTGTTTTGATAGTTTTGTCATTATGGATGAATTGGCTAATTTGGTCAGCGGTGGTGCATGAATGATCTTGATCAGTTTAGGAGATGATTTTGATTAGATCAGGGCAATTTTAATGTCCAGATATAAGTATATAACTTTTTAATTTATGTATTGTATTTTACAAAATAACCATCAACCTCAACAATGTTTGAAATCATGGAACTAATATTCATTTATTACTTGTGTTCGAATTCATAACTCTCCATTGTTCAAGGCCCATAGTTTATCAAAATTAACTGACATCAAAATATGTTGGTGCTATAAAGTTTGTAACATTAGAGAATTATATTTTATATAACTTTAACTAGATTCGTTTCAATTAATTTGCTTGTGGAATCGTCTGGTTACCTATTTCCTTTATCATTCATTTGTTCTCCATCAATTTATATTAGTTGTTTGAGGAATCGTATATATACTTTATCATTATCAATGACGATTTCTTATGTTTCTTACATGTTTATACTTTTTATCTAGCAAAAAAAGATGGACTGAATGAGCTCTTGAGATTGACCATATTTACCTTTTATGATGCTTGGTATCCAAGTGAATTTGATCCCAAGTAAACTCAATCTGACAATGTCCAAGTTTAATTCTTCACTTAATTGAGCACAACTCGAATAAAATGTCCCATCCTTCTTTTTAGTATCCTTGTTGTTATATATTTCCTTTATCATCCTCCATCGTGATTCCTTATGTTTCTTACATGTTTATACTTTTTACCTAGGAAAAAAAGATGGCCTGAAAGAGCTCTTGAGATTGACCATATTTGCCTCTTAAGATGCGTGGTATCCAAGTGAATTCGATCACAAGTATACTCAATATGAAAATGTCCAAGTTTAATTCTTCACTTAATTGAGCACAACTCGAATAAAATGTCTCATCCTTCTTTTTAGTATCCTTTTTATATATTTCCTTTATCATCCTCCATCGTGATTCCTTATGTTTCTTACATGTTTATACTTTTTTACCTAGGAAAAAAAGATGGCTCGAAAGAGCTCTTGAGATTGACCATATTTGCCTCTTTAGATGCGTGGTATCCAAGTGAATTCGATCACAAGTAAACTCAATGTGAAAATGTCCAAGTTTAATTCTTCGCTTAATTGAGCACAACAAATAAAATGTCATGCCCTTTTTAGTATGGTACTTTCATTAGCTAAAACAATAATAGTACATCACCTTTATCTTTTATTGATAGTTAACAGATAAATACTCTTTTTTTTCAATCCAACATGTATGTCTTGCAATTGCTATGCAAAAACACAATCATGTATACTTTTTAAGACCTACCTGTATTTATATTTTCTTTATGTTTCAACCCGTAACACGTTTAACCTTTTGCATTTGCTTTGTTTGTTGGTGTTTTTGTCATAAACAGTTTAAAATCATGACTTTGGTACTCTTAGGATTCCTGATTTATTATTATATCCGATCTTTAGCAAATGATAGTTATCCTTTTATTCCGTGTGTATAATGTATATGGTATAATGGTTTTCTTAAGTTTATGGATCTTATATTATATTTTCTTGATATAAAAATATATTTTATTTAATGATAAAAGAGAGAATATTTTAATTTAAGATGACATGACAACTATGAGTCATAGAGACGAGTGTTTCTAGTTTTGTTTTTGTGGATATGTCTCATTCACGTACTAAGAAAAGCTCCTTTCTTGTGGAAAAAAGCCTACAACTTCTAGTTTTATCCTATCTTCTTCAAAACAAAAGCTAAAAACAAACATTAACGCAAGATTTGGATTTTGAATCTAAAGGGCACAATGGACTTAAAATTTTCAATTATTATAAATGTACCAATTAAACGAAAAAACACTAGATTATCAAAAATCGACTATTTTCTAATTTTATGAAATATCTAGAATGGCCTTGTTAACATATATTTTGGTTGTTAGATCATTAATAAAAACATTTTTTAGCGATATGTTTTAGCGTTTGAAAATACGATTGCTCAAGACGAGCATGGATATTATAAAAGACAATTTGAGCCGATTCTGCAAAAAAAGCGGTAGTTGATTCCACTGCAACCATTATTTCTTTGTATTTCAAGCAATTTGTTTTCCGCTAAGATTTTTAAATTCCAGCCGATTCGTTTTATGTCAAGTTAAAACTAATTGTCGTCACTATGCATCGATTTTAGCAACTTCAATACCTTAGCAATGCTAATGAAAAATTACATGTAACAATTGGTATTTAATTTGGGGCCTCAAAACCAGCTAGACCTTGATAATGGGTTGGCAGCAATTTGTTGTACTAGTCGAACGAACCATTAACGAACCATTTTTGAAGCATTATCGAAATATAGATTTGATATAAGAATCTCATATTATCACCCACTATATGTTTGTAACTCACAAATTTCTTGTTTTACACTTTCGGTTTCTGTATCAGTTATCACCATTGTTATATCTGTTATTACTAACACCTGATATTACATTGCTTCCCATATGAATTAAATAAAGAAGAAGAAGAACAGATGAATTACTTGTTAACCTTGAAATTATTATTGGGAAAATTAGGGTTTGCGGTGGAGAATCTTGATACCAACTTGGATCGTGATATCACTTTCTGAACTGATATTTATATCCTATGTCTGGTTTACAAGAAATTCAACCTAGGATAATCCAAGTGGACACTTACGTTTCTAGGCACAGAGAAAACGTAAGTCGGTATGCTAAAATGTTCTGTGAATGTGTGATGAAAAACGAGAGCTAAAGAGCGTAGCCCCTTCTGAAAAGAAGAGTTGTTTATATACTAAACACGATTAGGATAATCCAGCGGGACCCCAGTCAGGGGCTCTACCCCTTGTACCCCGCTAGGGGCGCTGCCCCTAGACCCCGCCAAAGGGGCGCTGCCCCTTTGGAAACCTCGGACCCGAAGGCGCTGCCCCCGAACCCCCGACTAGTCGTCAAACCGGCTTCTGACTCGATCTTATACATGCGTTCACTCCACACAAACCCGTACATGTATTAGAGTACAAGCCCCTTAGCTCACATGTTAGTTTCAGTTACTTAAAATGACATGGTGACACTAAAATCGTGACAATCGTCAATCTTGAGTCAAGTCAAGTCATCAAGTCAAGCCGGTCAACTCTATTAAACCTTGTGTATTAGGGTTTGTGTTATGTTCGTACTGTATAACTTGCTATATTAATGGGAAAACATCACTGGAGAAAAGTTTTGTGTTAAAAACTTCCTAAGCCTTAGTACTAATCAATGAATTAAACTGATGAAAACCATGTTGCATACTCATTAGGAGTGTGTGGGATCCTTAATCATGACTTAACGGGCTCAAGAGACTCGCATTACGTAACCAAACACTCACAAATGCCACACTTGAAATCTCTCTCAAATATCTCTCTGTATGAGAAATCTCTCCAAGAATGTCAAATCTCTCCTAAATCTCTCCAAGTATGTGAAATCTCTCTCAAATATCTCTCTGTATGAGAAATCTCTCCAAGAATGTCAAATCTCTCCTAAATCTCTCCAAGTATGTGAAATCTCTCTCAAATATCTCTCTGTATGAGAAATCTCTCCAAGAATGTCAAATCTCTCCTAAATCTCTCCAAGTATGTGAAATCTCTCTCAAATATCTCTCTGTATGAGAAATCTCTCCAAGAATGTCAAATCTCTCCTAAATCTCTCCAAGTATGTGAAATCTCTCTCGAATATCTCTCTGTATGAGAAATCTCTCCAAGAATGTCAAATCTCTCCAAGTATGTGAAATCTCTCTCAAATATCTCTCTGTATGAGAAATCTCTCCAAGAATGTCAAATCTCTCCTAAATCTCTCCAAGTATGTGAAACCTCTCTCAAATATCTCTTTGTATGGGAAATCTCTTCAAGAATGTGAAATCTCTCCCAAATCTCTCTCAAAAGTTTCCCGTAACTTTTTGGAATCATTCGGGTCATTCCGGCCCTTAACCGGGTCAAAAACGGCTTAAAACGGGGCGAAAACGAGAAAAATAGGCTTTAGGAACCGAAACCGGAATGAGAGGCTTCTTAGGACCAGAGACCGAGCCTCTGGTGGCTAAGAGACCAGAGGCCGAGCCTCTGGTGGCTAAGAGAACCGAGACCAACCGAGCGATCGGTGCCTCTCGGTCCGCCCTCTCCTCTCGGTTCGCTATTCCGCCTACTCGGTTCGCGTCGCCTTCTGTTCCTTCTTCTCGCTCGGTCTCTGTCTCTCGCGCGCTTCTGTCCCTTCTCTCCCCTCTGTCTCTCGCGCGCTTCTGTCCTTTCTCTCCTCTCTGTCTCTTCGTGCTCTCGGTTCTTCCCTCCTTCCCCTCTCCTCTCGGTTCCGCCTCCCTCTCTCTCTCTCGGTTCAGCATAAGAGGGCCGAACCTCGGCCAGGTTTCGCATTTTTGTCATTTTCAGCCCATTTTTGATATTTTTAACATTTTAAGCCCGTTTTTCGTGATTTTAAAGCGGGATTTTCTCCAGAAATTTTATTTTAACATAATAAACCCTAAATATTCATAATTTAAACATATTTTTATAAAAATCATTAATTAAATAATAAAGATCTAATGGGGGATTTATTTAAGGTAGAGTGTTGACTTTGCCTTAACTTATGACACAAGCAACCACCCCACACCCACTCTATGACCAGCCATGACTCCCCACCTTACCTATGTCACTTCAATGTTCCCTTACACTCAAATTTCACTCACTCTCACGTTTTTGAGCTGGAACAAACAACCACACACCTCATTTTCTCTCATTTCTCTCATTCCACTAAGTAACAAACACCACTTTTTCTCTCAAACTCTTCTACACAAATTTTCGAGATCCAAGGCTGATTTAAAGTGTTCATCCACACTAAGTAAGTAAAAATTCATCCTCCCTATTACTATTTCACTTCATTCTACTCAAATCTTTGGTTGCTTACACAAACTCCCTAACTATGATGTTAGATTCTCGAAAATCTTCAAGGCATCTCCAAGTGTTCTTGAATTAAACACTTCCATTCTTCAACAATCATCTACTGAAATCACTCAAGGTGAGTTCATACCCCTACATTTTCATGTTTTCTCAAGTTTTCAGGGGGGGAATACAAGTTAAAACACTAAGAACATATCTAAATTTTTCTAACAGCCTTCATCAGAAAAGTTCAACTCCATTCACGGACTGTTTTGGGCATCTTAAATATTTTTGTTTTCAAAACTGTACAAGGTGCAAATAGTTCAAGTTTTTAGCTTTAAAATGGCTACTTGCACATCTCCATACGATTTTTCTACAATTTATGGTGATTTTTACAAAACTGCCTATCCTTTCAAACAACAATCCGGACCAGTCTGTGATTTTGGACTTTTTCACCCAAGTTAGAGGTCGTATTAATTTGTGATAAAAATTATGAGCAAACTAGACACATTTTGTGAACTCTCAGAATTTACGGATCTAGTTTTCGACTTCGTATGATTTTTCTATGATTTTTCCAAAACAGGGTAGAATTACTAAATTTTGCCAACAGCATGTAAATATCATAACACTTTGTATTATGTTGAGCAAAGTGTATAATCATAAGCTTTAGTATTTGTATGTGTTTCCTTGTTAGATTATCATTATGAACTGAAACAAAGACATTCATATTAAATATCAAATATTATTCATTCATTTTGGAACACGTATTATTAGACTATAAAAAGTATAGTTTGATAAATTCACAATACTAATACATTTCCATAAAAGAATTCATACATATTACATACATTTTAGATAAATTATAATAGGTATAGTTTATGATACATCACTCAACGCTCTCGTACAAAAAGGGTACATTCGTACAAGAAAGATTTATATTCACACACATTTCACGTAAACTTGTTAACCTATGTTGTGAGACTCTCTCTCTCTCTCTCCCCGTACGTCCGAGTGCGGGATATAATTCCTAGTAGTTATAATCAGAATCTCCTTGAAGGAGAACGTGATACTTGTATATAGATCTATATTGGGTTTGACACCCCACACCTTGCTGCTAGCTACAGTGGGACCTGCAGGTCTACGGGTGACAAATGTCATTTCATTTTCGCGACGCCTGAGAAACGTTGTGGCAGGTTCACATAGTCACAGTATGATTATAGCGACTCACTTAGGGGGATAACAATTCATGAAGTTTGCGGGGTTTCATAAAACCGAAGTAGGTTTTAGGTTGATAAAAGAAATTTACTTTCCATAACATATTAAACTCACAACATTATTACTAAGAAACGATGATTTCTCATACACTCTAGTCTTGGTTATAAGGCTACATTTCTCGGATTTCAAGGGAAATATCGGATTTTTCTGAAACAAACGCGACATTTACATGTGAAATACTTCTACTAAGTTTATTAATAAAAGCTTATGAACTCACCAACCTTTGTGTTGACACTTTTCGAACAACTTGTATTCACAGGAAAACACTAATCAGGTTATCAAGTGCTTTTGAGGATGGGACGTTAAGGCGTCAAACTTTTCACATTTTGACAACATATTGTAATTGATTTGGAAACATGTAATTCATACAAGTGATGTAACTTTTTCAATTATATATATGTTGGTTGTGTTTGCTTAAATTACTATTAAAATTGTGGTTATGATGCTATACATGAAGTCCTCCACTCCCGGACGTTTCCGCCATCTTTGGTTTGGGGGTGTGACAAAAATCACCAACAATTATTGTTTGAAATCTCAATATAACTTTACGTAAACATAGTCCTATTTATACTAAACTAAAAGACTTTTGACACTAATGCAAAGACTTGGAAAAAAAGCTAAAAACACAAAACTTTCCTAAAATACACCTATATAAAAATTGCTTTTGAATCATCTGACCAAACCGATTAATCCAACAATCACCCCTTTAATCGGTTTGGGCGTACTACTTGTTCACAACAGCATTTAATCACCTTCCTTTTCATTCTGATTCGCAGACTTTTCTAGATACCCAACCTTCACCTCGATCACATCCAAAGTCTTCTTTCAATCCATTTGATTGTTGATAACACAAGTAACATATACCATGACATCCTGTTAGACACGTTCATTACCATCTAGACTTTTTTCGGATTCATAGCCTCTCCCCGGCCACATCCAAAGCCATTCGATTTGAACTCCAACGCTATAATGTTAACACTGTGTAGTTTCTCCAATCTCTTCCTTTGTTTCAATCACCTTTGTTCTAAGAGGCATCTCTATCGACTAAAAAAACAAAACCAACCACTTCAGTGTTTTCTTTCAACCTGTCGAACGAACAGAATCCAAAGCCACCTGCTTTGATAGATCCTTTCTACCCGCTTTTCACGTACTTACACCGATATCCCCTTATCACGAACAAACCAATCAAGGACTGCGAAATCCCAACAACAGCACCCCCTGTTAAAACTGTCTCGAAACAAACCATTCTTTAATCGTAACTAACATCTACGTGCGCCTATGTTCATCGTTGGCACCCCCGTCGTCCCGAACGGTGCTCCTCGTCTCCCCGCAACAATGGTCAATCCGAAAACACTTTACCATTTCCTTCTTCTGCTATAAAACAGTCTCGAAACAGCCCTTGTTGTCCCGAACCTTCTTATGCAATCAAACCTTCAGATTGTTGCTCCCCACAGGAAAAAAACATTGTGAAACACCCCGCTTCCGCTGCGATGGCAACCCCGCACCTGAAGGCTCCTCACCTTCGAGATTCGACTCTCAAACCGACATTGTCTTCACTTCTCTCTGATGCCATGTGTTAGTAATACCAACTAATATTACGTGATATTACATTGATTCCTAAGGTATGAATTAAATAAAGAAGAAGAAAAAACAAGAAAAGATTAATTACTTGTTAGCCTTGAAATTATTGTTTGAAATCTCAATATAACTTTACATAAACATAGTCCTATTTATACTAAACTCAAAAACTTTGCTCTAATACACAGGCTTGGAAAGAAAGCTAAAAACACAAAACTTTCTTAAAATACCTCTAAATATAAGAAAAAAATGTTTTTGAATCATTTGATCAAACCGATTAATCCAACACGATCTATGGTGGTTTGAATGAAATTCTCAGTGGAAATTATCGGAGAACAACACCACTTGAGATATCGATAGGATATTCTAATGCAATCTTATTTATGTAAAAAATCATATCATATGGGCTAAGATCGTGGGCCTATTATAGCTCGCCTGGATCAAAGTTGTCCGATCATAATAACCAAAATTGTTAAGGTGTATTTCACAAAATAATAAAAAATCATAAAAATGATGATAATAGTCATCAACG